>NW_023195706.1:0-1051 GCF_002007445.2 Ailuropoda melanoleuca
AAATTAGGAAGTCTGACAATACCAAGTGCTGGCCAGGACCTGGAGTACTGGAAATGAAAATATGCTTCTGTTGCTAGTATACGTTTGTACAAAAATCCCAAATAGGTGGAATACACAAAAGCCTATCAACAACAGAATATATTGTTTACTGATTATCTACTCATATCTATCTGTCTGTCTGTCTAGCTACCCAGCTATCTATCGATCAATCATCCACTTAACTGGGGTTACTATAGAGCAATTTTTCCTTTTTTTTATATCATCAAATTTCCCTTCTCTACCAGATCATTCCTGAGTGCATCTACACGCATGAAGAGTTGTTATTCCTCCTCTCAGTCATACCTTGGCTTCACTTTCCCCTCCAGCCTCCTAGTCTCCCGCTCCGCACAGGTTTTTGTCCCCACCACCCCACTGAAACTGTCATAGAAGTCACCAGGGACTGCACGTCACCCTAGCCGGGATACTGGGCACTACTCGCCATGCCTGGTTCATGCTCCTTTCCTGACTCTGAACTTCAGTGTCTCAGGACTCCACTCTGGGACCTTTCTCCCCGCTCTGTGCACCTGTTTCCCTGATGCTCACACGTGCTCTGAGGGTTTCTGTCATGTCTCTAGATTGGCGGCTCCTACAGTTTCGTTCTAGCCCAGACCTCTCCGGTTGCTGCCCCAACCTCCATGGGCATGGGGAATTCGGATCACAAGCTGAACAGCCTCCCAGCTGAGCCCTGCTCTTTCCCTCCTCCCCCTACCCGCTCCTCTCTCTATGCTCCCCAGCTCAGTCCCAGCCCCTCTGCCATCCAATTGTTCAGCCTGCAGCAATCAGAGGTGGGATTAGAATTAAAAAGCAATTGCTTTCTCTGTCAGCCCAAATCCAATCATCAGAGCAAGCCAACACACAGCCTTTATATGTGCACCCCAATAGGGTGACCCCCTTTCATGGGGTCGTGCCATCTTTCGTTAGCGCTGAGAGACTCCTCCCCAGGGGCTGGCTCCATGTCCTCCCGTGTCTCTTCTCAACACAGCAGCCACAGGCATGATGTCAAAACACCAGT
>NW_023195707.1:0-777 GCF_002007445.2 Ailuropoda melanoleuca
GCATTTTCTCTTCATTTTGTTGAAACTTCTGGGTCCTTCCCCTCAATTTTTTGTGTATACGTGTGTGTGTGTGCATGCGTATGGGTCCCACCATGCACACATCTGTAGGATGAAGCAAGCCTGAGTAGTGAAGAAAGAAAATGCCCTCTAGCAAACCCTAGCTGTCTCCCAAGCCCTGGATTCATTCCTGTTTTCAGCCAAACACATTCAAGATGTTTTCCTAGAGGCTCGAGGCTCGTTGGCTTGGCTGTGGGCCCCCAGGCCCAGGGGAGGGCGGTGGCCTAGGGTTTCAGGTCTGAACCAAGTGTTTGGTAAGTTCAGATGGAGTGGAACTAAATGGCTTTTCTCAGCCCAATTTAAAATGATTGGTTTGGCTCCCCCTTGCTCAAGCCCTTTCCGTTCCACCACGGACTTTATGACAACAAAAAAGCAGTTGTGGGTCCCTCTGTGTCAACCTTCCAGATGTTTTCCCAGAGAAGAAAGAAGTATTTATAAGGTACGTTCTACTTCTTGTTCNCATTTATAAGGTACGTTCTACTTCTTGTTCTCTTCAAAATTCAGCTCAAGAAACATTGGAAAAAATGGGAGGAGGGATGGTTTTCATTATATCCCCCTCCTCACTCTGGTTTCTGAAATTTGCACCACGGCTGACACCACTACCTCTAGCCATCGCTCACCCCTACACCTGAGGACCTGAGCAGAGCAGAGCAACTCCCCCGCCCAGCGCTCTGAGCTGGCTGGTGCGCGGACATCGGCGCCGGACGACAGCTCCCACCT
>NW_023195708.1:0-729 GCF_002007445.2 Ailuropoda melanoleuca
AAACGATGTTCACATAATAAGACGAATGGAAAGCAAATAGGAACATGTAACAGATACAAGGGCAAAAAAAAAGAGATCCACAACAAAGAATTCAGAAATAATTAAAGAAAAAATCCTGGAGTGTTAAACAGTGTGCTGCACAAGAAAGGACTGATGTACAACAGGGATCCTTATGTAAGGATACCTAGAAGACTGTGATCCTCTGAATATCATAGAACAAGATGGAAAAGAGAGGGATGATGACTCATTTTGGAAGCAGGCCTGGAGAAATGTGTTCAGGATGCCCAGGAAACTAACAATTTTCCTGACATCCTCACCACATACTTGGTGGCTGCTTTCATAGTGTGATTAAGTGGTCAGGGTTTCACTGCAACATGTGATGGCTCTTTTCCAGTCTTGCTTTAGAGCAGGAAAAATAACTTGCAAAGTGATGTTTTGCTGTCTTTTTTGATTCTAGGGAAAGAAAATTATCTGTACCTGATTGCACATGGTTAGGATAGGAAATGGACTACAATTACAGAACTAGGAATGTCATAAAAATTCATGTAACAGGTGATACAACTGAGGTATTGAAAGATTGAATAGTTTATCCAATAAAATACAGAACCATAATTACAGAACCAGAATAAGAGCCCAATCTTTCTGGGTTCTTTTGGAGGAAGTTCTAAATGTAGAAAGCATGAAAACTGTTATAGTACTTTAATATCAGATTGCTTTGAAGAATGGGAA
>NW_023195709.1:0-868 GCF_002007445.2 Ailuropoda melanoleuca
GTCTACAGTGAGCTAAAATGGTACCACGGCAATTGCACGACTGCGGTCCCAAAGTTCTCACTTACATCTGGTCTTTTCCAGAAAGCAGACAACTCTGTGTGCAGTTGAAATCTGACACCCTCTACAGGCACTCACACCACCAGTGAATCACATGCCTGTGTTTAAACAGAAGGCAGATTTTGGCAGCTGGGTGCTAATTCCACCTCCGAGGAGCTATTACTCATGGGCTCTGGTCAAGAGCTGCTTTCTTTCCAGCCATGGTCAGGCCCCCTTTCTGCTCTCCTGGAGCAGGTGAGTCAGGCAGGAGGATGGACAGGGATGGACAGTAGGCCAGTGAGCAAGAAATGTGGGCATCCTAGCGCCTGGGTGAGGTTGTTGATCTTGAAAGTTACACCACATGTGTTAACCCTCTCCATGCTGAACTTTCCCGTGCCTTCTTAGAGCAAAAATTAAAGGTGATGTTAACCCGGAGACAACTCATCTACAGAACGTGATTCAAAAACCGAAAGGTCTATACTGACATACATAAAAGATGTCCCTAACAGGATTCACAATTTATTGGCCAATTATTTGGTTGCCTCTGTGGAAAATCAGCATAGAAAAGGTCAAAACAACTTAAACTTTTCACTGTATATATTTTTTGAACATTTGGATTCTTCGCCATGTGANTGCCATGTGAGTGCATTGTTTGAAAGAGAAGCACACGCTGGTGCAAATTGCAGGAGTGTGTGGTGAGTGGAAGGGGTTCCTGGAGGGTCTTCTGGAGGCTCTGTGAACATTCGGGGTCTTGAGCTGCACGTCGGTTAGCTAGATGTGTTCGCTTTGTGTAAATTCATCAAGCTGTCCACTGATGGTACGTGCATTTCTC
>NW_023195710.1:0-994 GCF_002007445.2 Ailuropoda melanoleuca
AATCATGAACTAATATTTGTGACAATATATGTGGAGGAAGTGAGGGATAAAGCCAGTATGTTCACTGCTGGATAGAACTATTTATGTAACCCATGATTTATAGAGATAAGTGATTGGGAAAGCATAAAACATTAAGAATGTAGAATTTTTGCCTCCAAAAGTCTAAATCTTTCAGATATGTGTTTGCATTACGCTGTGCAACTCTTTCAAAGAGCTCTGCCCTAAAGACGTGTGCAGAAATAGGGTGATGGCTGGTGGGAAAAATCGGGTCAAAGAGCGTGTTTGGATGAAGACAGGGAAGAGGAAGGTTTTGACCTGTGAGCTGGAAGTCTCCTAAAAACATGATAATGTCTATGATTTCATTTTGCGTTCTTAGCATATGAGCAAGTGACTCTTTAATCTCATTTCTTCGTGTCAAAATATGGCTTAATTTCTACCAAAAGCATTGGCTTCCAACTATAGATCAATTATGATTATAAGTTTTAAGTGACGATTGCATTTCTTCTTTATGCTGCATTTAAATCAACAGGTATTGCCAAGGGTATAGAAATCTTTGGAATTTCAGGAAATTGTAATATTTGTTTCAAGAACTATAACTCAAGCTCTGTTTACCAAGCCCTGGTCTCATGAGGGGTGTCTTGTCTAATTCTCACCAACGCATTTTAGGATTCTGTAGACCAGCAAACCTTGCTTCTCGAAGCTGGCTCTTGTTCTCCAGTCCCCAGAGAGAAGAGGCAGGAGGTGTTCTCTTCCAACTGCCATTCCAGGAGTCTATGCATATATTTAGGAGCCTCCCCATCTTAGATCCATGACATTTATGNTCCATCTTAGATCTATGACATTTATGGGGAAAATTATACCCTGAAAGTATATGGCAGGATGGCAGTAAATCTAATGGGTGCATATATGAGGAGAACTAAAACCTCTCCTTACATTTTTCCACATGATCTTGGTAAGGTTCTTGGTCATCTGTCGACTCAAGTAGCCGTTCTTT
>NW_023195711.1:0-2367 GCF_002007445.2 Ailuropoda melanoleuca
GAATTTCAAAAACCAATGTTAATATGAAAGAAGAGCCATCCATCCAGTCTTATTTACAAGCAGAATAGAAAACCACAAAATTAGAGTTGTAAATATTAGACTATTACTTTGAAACACGAGCAGGGCTAACCTCATTTTGATTGTTAGTCTACAAAAAGCAGTGACTAAAATGAATTCATGGAGTGTTGATCTGATTAATGAACTAAAAAAAAATAATTAAATCCACCTACAAAATGTTTAAATGCTAAGCATCTTAGTGGTTTGTTAAATTGCAGACCACTGAGTATAATGTCTAGGATGCTTCAGTTTTGGTCACGGCATTGTGTGCCAAATATGAGAAGTTTCCCCGCTGATTTTATTGCTACAGGATTCCTTTGGGAAGCAGTGCAATGAACAACTGTAACACAGATTAGCTTTAATATGAAAATTAGTGCTGGCTTGATGGCTTAAAAATTTAAAACCATTTGTCCACTATTAAGTTGGTTCATAGCTTTAGACTCGGTGTATCAGTTGATTTGTTAAGGACACTTCAGACTCCAATATATCCACCTTAATGTATTTGCAACTTCACATTGCTTTTGTGATGAAAGATATTCCTATGGCATCTTCATACAGAGCCTACCTTTCAACTTTTAGGCTGGGATTACCTTGCCTGATTTAATTCAAAAGAAAATTCTCATTGTTAGAGAATAAAGACAACAATTTAAGAATATATAAGTACTATTCAAGTCCTCCCCGTAGGCATTTTAAATGATGAAGGGCAGTTCTACCATTATTTCTTCCTCTGTGTATGTCACTAATTGATACGACTTACGATCCCTGTCTGTCATTTATTTGCATTTTGTGGTACTCTTAAGGCCGTTGCTCTTAACCTATTCCACAACTGTTTTCACCAGTCGTTATCAATACGGATACATTTTAAATGCCTAGACCTCTATCACAAAGGTTCCCAGCACCTAGCATCAAATAAAGCATAGTTTACTAGACGACTTCGAATACAGATGCCTGCGTTAGCCATAATTATTTTACTTCTTCGAAGGGCCTAAATAAGAAAAATATAGATATTTTCAAGGGAAGTATTTGCCCATAGGAACAAGGAAAATGGAAGGCCTGCACAGCCAAAATATTGTATCATATGTTACAATATGGGTTCTCGCAGGGCTACCCAGGAAGGAGGAACCACCATGGAAAATGACATGCAGCATACTATGATTTTTAAATAATTTTGCCAACACTGTGGTCATTTACACAGATGCAAATTTAACAACTTGGATACAATGCTATCTTGACCATGTGGTTAGGTCGTAGACCTTCCTCAGGACCAGGGATATCTGCATATGTCATTCCACTGCCTATGACATTTCCTAGGATCCCTGCTGCCTTCCTTCCCCATGCTCAGAACCTCAGCAAGAGTTCGAACACAGCCACAGGAGCTAACCTGACAGTCCTATCGGAGGGGAACATATTAGGAGCACAGGAACATTGAGTATTCTGTGGGAAATGTTGGAAGTTTGTTTTGTTTTCCCTTCCTTTAAGGAAGGCCACTGAGTGCAAGAAGGATACAGCAATCCCCGAAATGTTTGCTCCATTCCTGTTTGGGGACTCCAAAGCCATGTCACCAGGGGTGGTTTTTCGATGATGCCATGTTTCGGTCGAGGAATACTTACTGTCTGTAGCTGACCAGAACCACCAAGATGGCGGGAATACAGCACAGGATAATGATGAAGGCGAGGGCCAGCAAGGCCCCTTCCGTGTAGCCCAGACTTTCTCCTCGCTTTTTAATGCTGGTCACTGCCTCCGGGGTCCGGATCTCCAAAATGCGTCCTCCTTCCCCGTAATGCGGCTGGAAGTCTTTATTGATATCAAGCAGTTTGCCATCCAAAAATCTTTATTGTTAGATAAATAGTAAAATCAATGATGTTAACAGAAAAAAATTCTTTAACAGAATTTTGTACTTTTCATATTTTCTTTAAAAGCATTTTTGTAAAATATTAAAAATATTTTAAAGAAAATTTTGTAATATCTTGGTACTATTTTATTAAATATTAATATTTAAAAAATAAATTTGTGATATTTTCTTTAATTGAAACACAAGTTGAGTCTATCTCATGAATAAAAAAATATATAAAAAGAGCAATGAAGAAGAGCAATACCACCTATATACACATATCACAGATATTACTAACAATGACCCTCACTAATATACTCACAGATTGGGAAAAATAATTACCAACATCACTGAACTTAGTATCACTCTGGTGAAATTATTTACATTATTAAGTTATTCAGGTGAATAAATATTCTAAATTACATATAGGAAAGTTTAAAATTGTATCCTGCATTTTGTCTGCTTGGGTCCTCAGAAAA
>NW_023195712.1:0-1317 GCF_002007445.2 Ailuropoda melanoleuca
GCAGCTGCATGAGCCCCTAAGGAGAGAGGCAGCCTGTCCTGTGAAGCCAGGCACTGAGCTCGCTCTAGCTCGCAAATTCCTAGATAACCTCTTCTCCCAACATAAGGCTGCTTCGTCTCCAGGGAAAAGCTGTTGTCTGGCGTAGCCACGTTCATTCGTTATCTTACGAGGTCTGGACAGCTTGCTGCGGCTTCTCCATCAGCACCTGCTGCTTCGCCTTGCCCTTGTACGTCNGTGGAGACGACTGACTTCTTTCCTCAAACCTCCTGAGCCAACCTCTGCCAGCTTCCACCTTCTCTCCTGCGTCTCCTTCCCCTCTCTCAACCTTCACAGACATGGAGAGAGTCAGGGCCTTGCTCCGGACTGGGTTTTGGCTTAAGGGAATGTTGACCTTCTAACCAGACCACGAAAACTTTCTCCACAACAGCAATAAGGCTGCGTTGCTTTCTTATCATCCATGTGTTCACTGGAGTGGCCCTTTTAATCTCCCCAAGAACTCATCTTTTGCATTCACATTCGGGATGACTCTTTGGTGCAAAGGCCTAGCTTTTGACCTGTCTCAGTTTCGACGTGCCTTCCCCACTAAGCGTCATCATTTCTAGCTTTTGATTGAGAGACCTGTGACTCTTCCTTTCACTCGAGCACTTACGAGGCCATTGTAGGGTTTTTAACTGACCCAATTTCAATATTGGTGCATCTCAGGGAACAGGGAGGCCCGAGGAGGGGGAGAGAGATGGGGAACGGCCAGTGGATGGAACAGTCAGGACACATACGACATTTATTGGTTAAGTTTGTTGTCTTATGTGGGCACGGTTCGTGGTGCCCCGAACAATTACCGTAGTGACATCAGAGATCACTGATCACAGATCACCGTAACGAATATAATGAACAGGTTGGAAATATGAGAATTACCAAAACGGTACACAGAGACACAAAGTGAGCAAATGCTGTTGGAAAAATGGCACCAGGAGACTTGCTTGACTCAGGATTTCCACAAACCTTCCATTTGTAAAAACTGCAGTGTCTGTGAATCACAATAAAGCAGAGTGCCACAAAATGAGGTATGCCTATAATGGTGAGTGATAGAACATGAGAAAGATTGAAGAAAACCCAGACCCGACCATTAAAGATGAAATGCCTGGATTGCAGAGAATTATAAGCCTCTCCGTAGAAAGCGTCAACATGGAATCACGCAAAGCCACGTGATACAGTACCCCCCCCTTAGTGCGATCATGCACTGTAGGCACCCCTGATGATAAGATCGCCATAACAGCAGACCGGGGGCGTCAGCAGTGAGCACGTCCTGAGTGGTTTCTA
>NW_023195713.1:0-600 GCF_002007445.2 Ailuropoda melanoleuca
GAGGTGTTTGTAAGGATTACATATGCAAAGAAAGTAACACCAACATAACTGTGTCATGTGTCTTTGGATATGGAGATGTGACACCCCGATCCCACCTCAGAGGTTTTGTTACCTAGCTGCTGTTAATGATGGCAGTCCCTTCAGGGACTGACTTAGCTGCAGAGAAACCCCCTCACCCAAAGTCATGTCCTTCCCTGAGCAGCCCGTCTACTGACTGACTGATGGAGGTGGGATGAATGTCCTGGCCATATCAGCCCACGTCAGCTGTCAGGCCATGTTAGCTCCAGAGCTTCCTGTGGAGGTCAGCCGAGTCTGTTGTTGGGCCTTCATCTGTCCCTATTTTGCTTTCTTCCCTTCCCTTCCACAGATGTTGAGTCCAGGGGCATTCTTGAATAAATACGCTGAGCACTAAACTCCGTATCGCTTCCAGGGAGACCCGATCTCTAACACCCTGTGTNCAACACCCTGTGTTGGGCATTTTACACTGAATTCTTTTACGGACCTTATAAAATAGCTATTATTTTTCCCATTGTAACAGATGAAGGAATTAAAGCTAAGTGAAGTAAGCAACTTCTGTAAGGAAACACATTGCATAACAAG
>NW_023195714.1:0-4600 GCF_002007445.2 Ailuropoda melanoleuca
TTCCTAGTAGTCCACTGATACTTCCCAAATGCCTGCAGCTAACTACAGTACTCTGTGCTTTTCTTTGTAAGGATGAAGTCAAATACCCACCCTGGCAAAGTGGTCACTTCCAAGAAGTGTTTGCAGAAGGATGGGCAGCTGCTTTTCCAGATGAAGCTTGAGGCAGAGCTGGGTCAGTTCCTCCCGGTCCAGAAAGCCTGTCCTCGTGGTGTCGCAGCTGCGGTAGACTTCCCTGAGCTGTGTCACATATTGGTTCTCTTCTTCTTTGTCCATCGCATAGCAATCTGGACATGCCAGGGGGAAAGAAAAACAAGAGTACACCTTATTGCCATACCTCACAGGTTCTCCCACTGCTCTGATAAGCCCCAGGTGCTGGGCAGGGGCTGGGTGCATGGGAAAGGGCAACCAGGGTGCTTTCAGGTTTATGTGGGACCTTTGTAGGAGAGGCCAGAAGCATGTGCCCAGGGAGCTAGTCCTTTTTCACAAAAGCCCAAATTTCTTTGCTCTGTTAAGAAAAATATCTATTATAGGGGCGCCTAAGTGGCTCAGTCGATTAAGCGTCTAACTCTTGATTTCAACTCAGGTCATAATCTCAGGGGCCTGGGTTCGAGCCGCATGGCAGGCTCCCTGCTCAGTGGGGAGTCTGTCTGTTCCTCTGCCACTCCACCTGCCTGCTCTCAATCTCTCTCTTTTTTAAATAAATAAATCTTTTTTAAAAAATAAAAAAATTATCTATTATAGAATAATCAGAGAAAAGAGGTAAATATAAAATAGAGAATTAAAATGATCCAAAATTTCACTATCTAAAAAAAATCATTATGAATATTTTGGCAAGTATACATTCTAATTTTTCTCTATACACAGACAAGTATGGTATTTTTTTTTAAAGATTTTATTTATTTATTTGACAGAGAGAGACAGCCAGCGAGAGAGGGATCACAAGCAGGGGGAGCGGGAGAGGAAGAAGCAGGCTCCCAGCGGAGGAGCCCGATGTGGGACTTGATCCCAGAACGCTGGGATCACGCCCTGAGCCAAAGGCAGACGCTTAATGACTGCGCCACCCAGGCACCCCAGAAGTATGGTATTTTTTCCCTTATTAGTATTTAGTTACAAATACTAAAAATGAAAAATGTGAATAAATTTTACCAAATAAAAGTACTTCTAATAAAAAAATGAAAACTCCAGTAAAATATACAGAGGATGTTGATTAATCACAAAAGAAGAAAAATATATGGTTAATACCCATCTAAAAATGTCCAAATGAAAACAAAGATGCTGTATGTCACTGTCAAATTATTAAGAATAAAAACCCCCCAGTGCTAGCTGAGGCTATCACAAGAAGGGGGCTCTCACATGTTGCTGGAGAAAGTGACAAGTAAATGTCTTCCAGACATTCTAGACTTGTCACATTTACCAAGAAATTTTTAAATAACTGTATTATCTGACCTACTTATTTCACATACACAAAATTCCTTACAGAAATTCCTATGCTTTAGGAAACAGAGCTACAGACTAAGACATAAAAGAAAACAAAATGTCCAATGAAAGAAAATAGCTTGCTAAGTTACAGCATAATTATATGGCAGAAGATTCAACAGGCTTACAAAACACATGTTTGAAGAATATTTAACAGCATAGGAAGTACAATTGATAAAATATCAAGCTGGGATAAAAACTTTATAATAATAATAGCTAGTGTATACACTAGTTCACATATAATAGTTCATTTATGCCTAGAACAGTTCTATCAAGAGACTTCTGTAATTCTGTGGGAGAAAGTAAGAAAGAAAGAAGAGAGAAAAGAAGAAGAAAGAAAAGAAAAAAGGGGAAAGGAAGAAGGAAGGAGGGGAAAAACTACACCAAAATGGTAAGAGATGATTTTGTGGTATTACACATTTCCATTTTCTATATTTTCATATTTCTGAATAATTTTTATAGAAAGTGAAACACTTTATAACTAGAAAAAATGTTGCTAAATTATGAAAAACACAGAAATCCTAAAGGTATTAGGATGAACCATATGAAATTGTCAATACTGGACCATCCTGACCAACAATGATGGCGATTTCGTGTGGGTCAGTATATTATTCAGACACAAGACCATGGACAATTCCGAAAAGAGGAAATATGATAAGTAAACAAACATGGAAAACTGATCCAGCTCATTAATAAACAAATAATTAATTCATAAACATGAAACAATGAAGCAACATCTCTTACTAGTAAGAGACAGTACAATAAATGCCAATTAAATAAAGATATAATTCTTCTTAAGAGAGAAAGCATGTGGGGGGGGGACACAGAGGGAGAAGGAGAGAGAGAATCCTAAGCAGGCTCCATGCCCAATGGGGAGCCTGATGCGGGGCTCAATCTCACAACCCTGAGATCACGACCTGAGCCCAAATCAAGAGTTAGACCCTTACCCCACTGAGCCACCCAGGCACCCCAAAGATACAATTTTTAATGTTGACAATATGTGATCACCATCACCCATGTGGGTAGGGAGGTCTGCGTCAGCACAAAAACAGTATGAGGGATTGGAATCTGTTCACATCAACCCCCAACCCTAGAGTATCACCTTAGGAAAACAACAGAATGGATGACAGTAAAAAAACTGACTTCGAATAGAATCTTCATTGTGATGTTTCACTGTGGTCTTACAAGGTGAACTGCCCCCCCCCCCAGCTCCTGATTGAACTCCTGCTGATCAGGTGTAAAGACACCAGCACCCGCTCTGAGGGGAAGTACACAACTCATGGCCTCGGGGTGGATGGAGGAGTAAAAGGGTAAGAAGCCTGCCCTACCCACTCATCAGATCATGCCTGCACTTCAGCAGGAGCGTGCAGAAGTGGAGAAAGGGCCCCCATCCCAGACTGCTTTGAGATGATTACAGAGACAACATCGAGAAACACAGATACACATGTAAAAACATCAAGGATAAATCGGAAAGCTAAACAGTCTTCCAAACTCGACTTGTCAAGCTTCTCATCCGAGGTGAGTTCCCAACCCAGGCTGGGGGCTGCATCCTTTCCTAGACAACAGCCAGCTGTGGTGAGCTGCATACAAGCACTGGTATTTGCCAGGGCTAACTTCTGATAAGCCGCAAGTAAAAAGACAGAACATAACAGTAAGGAAGACAAGTGGCAAAATTCAGTATGTGAAAGAGGGTGAAGGAATTGGGATGAGGAGGAGTGACGAGGGGACCCCGACTGCAGAACCCACCACACCCACACCTCCTGATGCTGACACTGCCCCCACCCAGAGCTCTCCCTAGTGCCCTGCTTACAACATCCCCCTCCCCCACCACCTCTGCAAATCCTGAACAAAGTCTCCATTTCTTCTATTTTACCATTAGTTGTAACCAATTCAAGCGATTAAAAATGTATAAAGTAAAAACAAAAAACAAAAACCAAAACAAAAAAGCCCAACCCCACTCCCGGAGGTAAACACTGCTTGGAGTTCACGTTTGAAATTATTCCCAAGTCTACAAGGTGGATGGACACACCGACGTGTGTACACACATAACACACATAGATATGCGTGTTTTTACATAAATGTAACACCACACATGTTATTTTAGAACTTTTAAAAAATACATGACATCTGAGAGATCGTTCCATGCCTTCTTCATTTATAAAAATCATTATATGCTCTTGTGTCCTTGTGTGC
Organism: Ailuropoda melanoleuca; assembly: GCF_002007445.2. Classification (NCBI taxonomy): domain Eukaryota; kingdom Metazoa; phylum Chordata; class Mammalia; order Carnivora; family Ursidae; genus Ailuropoda; species Ailuropoda melanoleuca. The sequence goes on from NW_023195714.1 coordinate 3,670, forward strand.
CGAGATGTGACACAGCTCACCTGAGGATTGTTTTAGAGACACGGGGTACCTCCAGGATTTTCTCTTACAAAACCTTCCTCAGCAAAAACCCCATGAGCCCTCTTCGCGAGTCCTGAAGGGGCTAAACCAAGTCATGCTCTGTGGAGCATGCCCTGGGCAGTGCAGGAGTGTCCCTGGAGAAGGCAGGCTTAGCTGTTTTCCCAAAGCAGAGCAAGAAGAGAAGAAACACCTTCCTCTCCCAGCCATAAGCAAGTCCTGCATCCACACCACTCTGGGTGGCCGGGCTCCCCTCCACCGCAGGAATTTAAGTTCCTGGTGAGTCGCAGCTTTCCCTTTCTGCACAGAAGAGGGAAGAAAGTCTCCGACTGGGGCCAGAGGCATCCTGGCTGCCCATGGAGGTGTAGGCCGTGTGAGAAGGGGGTCCACTGCCCACCACATCTCAAAGCCTTGCTCAAACAAGGAGTGGCACAAAGAAAAAAATAAGTACTGAGACTGCAGGCACCAGAGAGGCAACAAGACTTAAACAGAAGGGCGGCAGCTCCCTCCTCACCCACAAGAGCTGTGNCCATGGAGGTGTAGGCCGTGTGAGAAGGGGGTCCACTGCCCACCACATCTCAAAGCCTTGCTCAAACAAGGAGTGGCACAAAGAAAAAAATAAGTACTGAGACTGCAGGCACCAGAGAGGCAACAAGACTTAAACAGAAGGGCGGCAGCTCCCTCCTCACCCACGAGAGCTGTGCTTGCAGCTTGTGTGCAAACGTCTCCAGGCCCCACTAAGTCTGGGGCCATCTCTGGAGGCCCAGGCTGCTTCTTCCTCACTGACGCTGCGAGCACAGATGCACATGTTTGAGGCTGGGGGCTTCCACAGAACAGGAAGAGCGTCCATATGACTAAAAAGACCACAGAACTAGTGCGCCAGCAGGGCCCTGGG
>NW_023195715.1:0-1357 GCF_002007445.2 Ailuropoda melanoleuca
CTTGACCATTGTTACTCTGAACTCCGTTTCTGATAATTTGGTTATATCCATATCCATCAGCTCTGTGGCAGGGGCCACAGACTCATTGTCTTTTCTTTGCTGGGGGGGGGATTTCTCCTTCTCATCATTCTGATGAAGAGAGGTTGGGGTTGCCCAGAGCCCAAATTATTCACCAGGACCCAGGCAGTGTGCACTTGTTTTATAGGGACCTTAGGGATGTGGGCTTCTTGATTTTTCAGCCTGCCTTCTGGGGNTTTCAGCCTGCCTTCTGGGGGAGGGGCCTGCCGCCCGCCACACCAATACTCAGACAACCCTGTTTGGGTAGAGTCTCCATGTTCCCTGCGAGGTGGGATAGGGATGGGCATACTGTGAGCCAGTATTTCCAGGCTTTTGTTCTCTGGTGGTTTTCCCTGGCGGTTTTTGTGGCTTTTCTGAGAGTCAGAGCAGCAGTGGCAGAATTCCAGCATCTGTCTCTGAACAGAGGGATCACAGACCGTTCTCCACTGGGGTCTCCTGGCCACTTTAACTCTGTTTCTGTTGGTGCTGCTCCCCCCTGCAGCATCCTGGGATATGCTCCCTATACCCGGAGTCCCAGGCCTCACATCCAGGGCCCACACGTCTCTGCCCTTGTGTTTGTAACACCGCCAGCCACCAGCCGCCCCATAGCTCTGTTTCAGTGTGGTTCATGCACTCCCGTGCTCCGGTTCTCAGGCTGGTTGCGTGCATTCCCCAGCTCATGGTCTCAGTCTGCTCTCTCACGGGTGCCGGTCCAGGAGTCAGCCTGCTCCCCAATGCAGGTGGCTACTGCTTCCCGGCGCCTGAACATGGTGGCTCCCTCCCCTTTCTGTTTATCTTCCCCGTATCTGTGAGCGGATTCTCAGCTTCCCGCTTCATACCTCAATACTGAGCGCTGGAGATGTTCATTTGTAGAGATCCAGATGTATCTACCTGTGTCTCAGACTGATTCCGTGGGTGTTCAGGATGGTCTGGTACCTATCCAGCTCAACTCAGTGGACCAGCTGAAAAAGGGGACCCCTACTCCTCTGCCATCTTAACTCCTCCTCCCTAACTTGTCAGATATTTGATTTGGAAATTTTTCTCTCAATATATGTTTAGTTTTTAAATATTTTGGAGAGAAAATATTTTTAANTAACTTGTCAGATATTTGATTTGGAAATTTTTCTCTCAATATATGTTTAGTTTTTAAATATTTTGGAGAGAAAATATTTTTAAATATTGATTAATTTCAGTTTACTGAATATTAATTTTACAAATCATGCTTTTGGTGTCTTATATAGGAATTCTTTGAATAATCCAAAATTATAAAGATTTCCCCTGTATTTTCTTCTAAGAATTT
>NW_023195716.1:0-469 GCF_002007445.2 Ailuropoda melanoleuca
GACAGTGCATTTTATTCCGTGTTCTGTGGGAAGCCTTTGGAAGATTTGTAAGAGAGCAAGAAGATTTGCTTTTTTGCTTCCTGATATACCGTGTAAATTCCAACACTAAATATTAAGATTTTTAAGGATTTTTTTTTTTTACTTGCTCTCTTTTTCCTTCAATTATTTTGTATTTCTTTTGCCAGAAAATACTTGGGACAGGAGATGCTTGAAGTTTAAGGTTTAAACGTTTTGGGTAAGAAAAAATCCCTTTGAAATTATCTTAATTTTGCTGACAATATTATACTTTTACATTGCACCATAATTCTTCAGGCAGCAATGGGTTTGTGTAATTTGATAGTTGAAAGGAATTTACCTTTATTTGAAAAAATTGGATCATTAAACTACTAAACTGTATTTTAGCAATGCTTGTTGAATTTATTATTCAGGGGGAAAAAGAGCCAAAAGGAAAGAAAGAAGAAAGAAAGAA
>NW_023195716.1:484-676 GCF_002007445.2 Ailuropoda melanoleuca
AGAAAGAAAGAAAGAAAGCAAGAAAGAAAGAAAGAAAGAAAGAAAGAAAGAAAGAAGAAAGAAAAAGAAAGAAAGAAAGAAAAGAGAAAAAGAAAGAAAAAAAGAAAAGAAAAGAAAAGAAAAAAGAATCCCAAAGATTGAGTACAATAAATCATTTGAAGGAAAGGAGATCCTTTAGGTTGAGCTGAGTAT
>NW_023195717.1:0-706 GCF_002007445.2 Ailuropoda melanoleuca
TTCATGCCTGTAGACCCTGAGAGTAGCCAGATCATGTCCTCTAAACTAGGGCAGAATCACAGAGAGGGAACAGTTCAGAGGAGGATACCCCCATCCTTTCTAGGAGTACGAGGAAAATCAGAAACAGTATAAAGAATCTGCTCGGCTATAGTTAAGACTAGGTTCCTTTTACCTCATCGATCCTCGCTGTAACTATTTCAGATGTTGTATAATCAGCTGCATAGAGCTTCCCCCAAAGACAACTCCAACACTTTCCCTCCGGTTCTTCTCTTTCCCTAGCACGCGTGATTTAATAGTAACACTTTCTGTTTCAAGAGTCTCTGGTAAAGTCATGTTGGCCACCCCAATCATTCCCAGAAAACAGTAAAACTCAATGGCTCTCAGTACCTTCTCCCACATCGTCCTCTGATCACNTTCCTCTGATCACACTAATAGAATTTCTAACTGTACAAACGCATACCAACCAAACAAAGAACTTATAATGGTCTTTTGGGTTCACACGCCATTTTATAAAAAATTTATTTCAGCCTGAGAAACAAGGGGGAGAAGGGTAAGAATCGAAAAAGAAAACCCACAGATGCAATTACAGCACAATTCACGCTGAGCCCAGAGTGACTAGTTGTCAGTAAATAAATGGACCAACTTAATCGACCAGTTGCAATTACATTAACAAAGTTTGCTGAAGCCCAGCTCACCAGGGACCATA
>NW_023195718.1:0-818 GCF_002007445.2 Ailuropoda melanoleuca
AGTCTGGCTCCCCGCACACCAGAGAGTCTTCTTCTTCCTCTCCCTCTGCCCCTCCTCCCCACTCGTGTTCTCTCCCACATGCTCTGTTCTCTCTGTCTCTCAAACAGTAAATAAAAAGCCTTAAAACAAATTCTAGTCTCATAAATTAAGCCCATTCTAGACTATTCCAGAATCGATTCAAATTAAATCCTGTATTAAGTTCCTTTGGTCTGACTCTTTCTGTCATCATCATACGTGTAAATAAATCCATGTTCTTACACAGATCACAAGTTAGTTCTGATTTAAGAGGGATTATTCCACTAGATGAATATACCATTTTGTTTATTNGCCAGTTTGTTTATTCATTCATCTGTTAAGTGCTGCTTGTTTATTCCCAGTTTGTGGAATAAATTCATGAATCCCGCTGCTCTGGACATTCATATACTAGTTGTTGTGGGTAATTTCCTAGGGCCAGGATCACTGGGACGTAGGGTAGATACAAGTTTAACTTTATGAGAAACGATCACTACTGACGCTAATTATTCTACTCATGACCTCTATTTCCTCTTCTTCCCACCAATAATCCCAAGTGCGCTCCATTGTTGTAAAGTATGAGAGAATCTAATTCTCGCCTCAGAATTCCTTGAAGAAGCTTCCACTCTCCTCTCCATCCTCTGTTTTAATTGCCGTTGATACCATGTGCCATTTAGGGTTGAGAAAGAACGGTCCTTCCCTCACTGAAAATGCCACCAGATGCACTTATTCTTCCGCTGTCCGAGAGACAATGGGACCTTTTGGTCCAGGTATACACACTACTGTTCCCAATTCCTCCCGTTTTT
>NW_023195719.1:0-269 GCF_002007445.2 Ailuropoda melanoleuca
TTCGCTGGTGGTGTTTCCCTGGACGCTCTGCTTTATTACCAATGAGAAGGGCGCTGAGTCCTCGAAAATCGGAAGGTTTTCATTCATGGTCCCTTACTCACGAGAGATGATGTTCGTTGATATTCCCTAGACTGTGTGGTGTCTCATAGACCACTATGGGGCACTCTCGTCAGGCTTCCGCGACCACTTTCCCTGTTTAACTATTCGCGAAGGGTGATGATAGTGCTAAGACGGTCCCTGTACGGTGTTGTTTCTGACGGACATGTTTT
>NW_023195719.1:483-655 GCF_002007445.2 Ailuropoda melanoleuca
GTTTCTTGGTTCTAAGGGCTGGATCCTCCCCAGGCCCCTACACACAATGTGGAATCGGGGTCCCAGGGAAAAGGCTGCTGTTCGCTGGAGGTGTTTCCATTGACGCTCTGCTTTATTAACAATGAGAAGGGCGCTGAGTCCTCAAAAATCCTGACCCTTTTCATTCATGCTC
>NW_023195720.1:0-201 GCF_002007445.2 Ailuropoda melanoleuca
GTAAACTATCAGAGAAAAAGGCTTATGAAATGTCCTTTTTAAACACTAAATAAAGACACTTAAAACTTCCTACTTAAAATAGAAATGTTTACCAAAGTGAAGGAATTTATCTCAGCATCAGACTAATTCTGACAGTTCTTACCTTTACAAATGCAGTGACAATTAAAGACACACATTTATTTTTTATTTATTTTTTTTTTT
>NW_023195720.1:408-580 GCF_002007445.2 Ailuropoda melanoleuca
TAAAGACACACATTTAAACATTAGAGAAGGTTCATTAAAAAGAGAGTCATTAGTTTTGAACAACCATGAACATTTGCCATTCAAGGTTTTTTGTTTTTTGGTTTTTTTTAACATTTTATTTATTTGACAGAGATAGAGACAGCCAGCGAGAGAGGGAACACAAGCAGGGGGA
>NW_023195721.1:0-813 GCF_002007445.2 Ailuropoda melanoleuca
CGCTCGGCTGTCCTCCTGGCCCTGGCTCTGGCCACGCTCCTGGCTCCAGGGGCAGGGGCTCCGCTCCGCAGCAAGGGCTCCCGGCATAAGCTGCTGATGGTGTCCTTTGACGGCTTCCGCTGGGACTATGACCAGGACGTAGACACCCCCAACCTGGACGCCATGGCCCTGGACGGAGTGAAGGCCCGCTACATGACACCGGCCTTCATCACCACGACCAGCCCCTGCCACTTCACCCTGGTCACTGGTGAGCGTCGGGCTGGGGCCTGGGGGCAGGGAGGGGCTGAGCGACTGGTGAATGGACAGAGGGAACCCGCTGTGTGCACAGAGCTCTGCCCCCGGTGCCGCACGGGGACGAAGGAGACCAAGGAGGGGATGCTGTCGCTGGTAGACACAGCACAGCCGGGGCGGGGCGGGGGGTGGTCATCAGCAAGCTCACTGTTGGTGGGAACTTGTACAAGGCATCAAAATGCCCGGCAGTCCCTTTTTATTTTTTATTTTTATTTTTTTAAAGATTTTATTTATTTATGCAACAGAGACAGAGACAGCCAGCGAGAGAGGGAACACAAGCAGGGGGAGTGGGAGAGGAAGAAGCAGGCTCCCAGCCGAGGAGCCTGACGCGGGGCTCGATCCCAGAACGCCGGGATCATGCCCTGAGCTGAAGGCAGATGCTTAAGCGCTGTGCCACCCAGGTGCCCCAGCCTGCAGTCCCTTTTTATTTTTACTTTTTTTAAAGATTCTATTTATTGGGGCGCCTGGGTGGCACAGCGGTTAAGCGTCTGCCTTCGGCTCAGGGCATGATCCCGGCGTTAT
>NW_023195722.1:0-834 GCF_002007445.2 Ailuropoda melanoleuca
GAATTTGTTTACTTGGAAAAATTTTTGATTCAAGTTGCCAAAATTATTTTTCCCAAAAGTTACAAAACAAGACAAAAGGACTCAAACAAGAACAAGAAACCTCCACAAAATTGATTCTCATGGAGTAAAATCATGACCTGGTATCAAATCCCAGGTTTGACATAAGCAAAGTATGTTAACTTAGGCAGGCTATTTAATTTTTTTTTTTTAGCTTCTGTTTCCTCATCTGTAAAGTGGATGCAAACATTTTATCTACATATAGGACTGTTCTAAGCATTAGCTAAATAAATTGAGTACTGTGTGCCTGGGAATTTGGTTTCATCAAACTCCGTTTTCTTTCCTCTGAGTTCACAGGTGGGCTACCTTCCCCAGCCTCCCTTGCGATTGGATATGGCCATTAGGGTTGTGAGTGGAGGTAATATGTGCCTTTCCCATAACTGGCCTTTAATATCCTTTTGTATGATCCACCAATATCTTTTTCTCCATCTGCTAATGGAAAGAACTTTTAGGATCAGAGGATGGGAGCCATGTGATGGAATTTGCCTGGATTCCTAAATGACCTTGTGGCATAGATCATTGCTAAAGGGGAACAACCACATGAGAATTTGTATGAATAAGAGAGAAACTTATGTGAAAGTAAACAAGTTTTGGGGATTTGGGGGGCATGGCTGCTAACATTACTAACCCTAACTTGCAAAGAATATAAACTCCCAATTAGACTAAGTGCTCTAGGGAAGCAGTGATCTCTCCCATTTTTGTGCTCTCCATCATGTGAATGAACTCAGCACCTCTCACACAGTAAAGTACTCAAAATAGGAATGAAAATATGAGCCA
>NW_023195723.1:0-582 GCF_002007445.2 Ailuropoda melanoleuca
GTGGCACAATACTCCTGTATCTCACACATGTAGCTGGGTTTCAAAATTCATTTTAGAGATCCACCGGTGCAAAACTATGCTGATTCTCTGGAGTAGGGTCTTACCACTCTGCAGCCATTGATGGCTTGTTGGAGAAAAACAGTCACATGACCATGCAGTGGTATGGAGTACATGGTAAAGCGCAGCAAAAAAGCCAGGTTTACTGCCCTCAGTAGGTGTCTCTGTTCCCATGCTAATGAACATGACAGCATATTGGTGCCTTCCAGCTCTTTGTCCCCAGAGAAGCTGTGCTACTACTCCCAAATGCACCTTGAGAAGGGGAACTCTTTCTCCCCATGCTACCCAGGGGATCCTCAGACCACTTGCTGCCCATTCCCAAATCTCCACCCTCCTTTCCCACAGGAGCACCATTAAGCCTTCCAGGCATTATCCCAGGGANATCCCAGGGATGGTGAGGACTTCAAAAACTTCAGACTTTGAGCTCTGTTGTTTATGAAAACTTGTGGTAGTCAGTCCCTCTCCTTTTCCCAAAGATTTGGGGAAGAGTTTTTCTTGTGCAATCCCCTGTGTACTGCTTTCTCT
>NW_023195724.1:0-595 GCF_002007445.2 Ailuropoda melanoleuca
AAGACAGACGTTTGGCTCTCTTGTTCTTTTTTGCATAACTAACTCCTGCAGTGAGGGTTCCTAGTAGATATATGTGGAGTGCTTAAGAGAATCTGCATGGGGCCCCCACAGGGACTGGAGAGAAGGGTCATGGCACTTCTCAGGATGTCTGAGCGCCATGGGGACAATGAGTCCATACTTGGTTGACGACAGGGGCGGTTTTCCCCAGATCCTTCCAGAACAGTGTGTGAGGGCCTGCCTGTGACCCTGTCTCTGCTGTGATGATTGCGTATTTCTGCTCCCACCCTGTGCTAAGATTCTCCGCCAGACCTGCCGCTTACCTTTTCAGCACTTTGGGGTGAAACCGGCAAGGGCTGCCAGATAGGGAACAGGTGTGTCCCCATCCCCGTGCCGGATTCCAGCGGGCCCTCCGCAGCCTCCAGTCTGTTCAGCTCCGGCCCTGGAGNTGGCCCTGGAGACATCTGCCCACACCCTCTGAGCGGGGAATCCACCACATGGTGTGAAGTCCAGACAGCAAAGACAGTGCGGGTCGCGCTCTGCCTGACTCCGGATGGCACGCCTCCGTTTATTTTCTGTGCCTGGTGCCAAAATGCGA
>NW_023195725.1:0-8516 GCF_002007445.2 Ailuropoda melanoleuca
CTAGTCCAAAAATAAAAGGCTAAGAGATCCAGGAATGTAATCCTGTTCCTTTGGTTACCTGAAGATGTGGATGGGGACGCTGATCTCACTGCCCTAGTGGTGGCCCCTACTTGTGACTTGCCCTGGCTCAGCCATTGCCTTGAAATTTCAAGGAAAGGTGATAGAGGTAGTGACTCCTAGTTTCAATGACTCCTGGTGTCTTTTACTTTTCTAATTGGCAGACCAGATTATAATTGCTCTGGGTAAATTTGCATTTTCACTGTGTCTTCCATTGTTCTTTTTCCTTACAGTACTCCTTCCATTCCTTACCCCAATTTTTGCAAGATTAAATATCTGGCTATTTCCCAAAAAAGTTACTGATTTTTTCACAAAATCTGTAAAAAGGATGAAGGAAAGTCACCTCAAAGATAAACAAAAGGTAAATCTGGTGGTGGTTACATGTGCGTGTTCACTTTTGATCTGTCATTGAGTTGTATACATCTCACGTGTGCACTTCTATGTCTGTTTTTACAGTATGTAGAGAACTGTAGGGTTTAGAGCAGGAGACTTCTAACATTTCAGAGAGAATGAAGAAGGTGGAGGTCAGGAAAGGAGATAAGAAAAGGAGTCAGAGAGTCAATGTTTAAAATTTAATAGTAAGCATGGAACCTAATATGTCACTGCATAAAATTTATCTTCAATAAATTATCAAAGGTAAAAATTACTGTGTAAGAATCATTTTTCTGATTATAATTTCCCCAGATGTTAGATTGGCAAAGAATCCCTTCAGTTCTAAGCCTCTTATTTTACACATTTTCCAGGGGAAGGTCCTATGAGGCATCTGGTGGGGTATAGTCTGTGTTAAATTTGAGGCCTGTCATAGTCTGGAGTGGGCAGGAGTCCTCTTGGGCACTGAGGCTGCAAGCTGGCTAAGCCAGCTTCACCTTCCTGAGGGCTGGCAGCCAGCACAAGGATGTGTGTATGACAGGGAGACAGGGCTGGGTACCCCAGAATGTCACTGAAAACTGTGCAGAGCTCTGGGAGGGTGGGGCATTGGAAGATGCTAACATAGAAGCTGCCCATGGACTCTGCAGTGGTTATGGGATTGGTCGATATGGCCATTCATTAAGAATTAAGTCTGGAGGGGCACCTGGGTGGCGCAGTCTTTAGGCGTCTGCCTTCGGCTCAGGTCATGATCCCAGGGTCCTGGGATCGAGCCCCACGTCAGGCTCCCTGCTCAGTGGGAAGCCTGCTTCTCCCTCTTCCACTCCCCCTGCTTGTGTTCCCTCTCTTGCTGTGTCTCTCTCTGTCAAATAAATAAAATCTTTAAAAAAAATACTAAGTCTGGAGAAAAAAAGGACTGAAGTCAGGAACTTTCTCCTGAGTTAGCAAGCATGATAGGAGAGGGAGTATACAACACTTTGATCCGAAAGCTGTGTTCAAAATCCAGAGAAACTCAGAATCAAGGGAGCAAGAACCAAAAAGCAGTAGGACACAATAGTTGGATTCCTGTCAGGAAAACATCCGGCTGCAAGATTTGTAGCTGGATGTTTTTGTCACTGACAAGTCAGACTTCTGGACTTAAAAGAACCATATTCTCATAAAAAAAAAGTTAAGTCCTGCATTCCTAATTTATTTCTGACTTCACAAGTGATGTTTTATTGTTGAAATTATTCTTTCTGCTTGCAGCACCGAGTGGATTTTCTCCAACTGATGATTAACTCCCAGAATTCCAAAGAAATGAATACCCACAAAGGTAAGTAAGGAGAACTTCAGAGAGCCAGTGATGGGGAGTTTCTGATGAAGGGGGTGGTTCTGAGATGTGGAGGAAGATTTTTAGCAGATGGAATTTCTGCAAATTAAAGAAAGACATGTGTTTGGATACAAATGGTAGTGGAAGCACTTTCCAGAAGCACCCAGCCATAAGTTTGTTCAAAGCCTGAAGGACAAACATAGACAAGGCAATCAGTGGTTCACGGATCACCTACATCAGAACCTCTGGGGAGCTTGTTTCCCATGTCAATCCTCTGGCCTAATCCAGACCCAGTGAATTTGAACCTGGAAATTCACATCAAGGCTTCATCACCTCAGAAAGCACATGGCCCTAGTGTTGGTGACCTGGAACGCTTGGTTAAAATTGTATTCACTGGCTTCATGTACTATAAAGTTTTACTTTCCATTTTGTAATTAAGAAGTAGCTGGCTCAAGATGACTTTTCGACTGTGAAATACTATGTTTCTCTTCAAACTTTTACCTACTACTTTTATTGTCCACGGATGGTATTTGACTGAACCATTATTACTTTGGCATCTCCAAAATGGTGACTTTCTAATCCCATTAATACTTCCATGTTGATGAGTGATCATCCATTGTTAGGGAGCTTTTCATTCTCTCTCTGTAATTTATTTATTTATGTTAGTATGATTTCATATATTACTAATTTAGTCTCTTACATCATTCTTTATTTTTTTTAAGGTTTTATTTATTTATTTGAGAGACAGAGAGAGAGAGAGAGCACAAGTAGGGTGAAGGGCAGAGGGAGAAGTAAACTCCCCACTCAGCAAGGAGCCCAACTCGGGGCTCGATCTCAGGACCCCGGGATCATGACCTAAGCTGAAGGCAGCCGCTTAACCAGCTGAGCCAGCGCCCCATCATTCTCTTATTTAGATCCTCAGTTATCTCAGATTTGTCTTCTGGCAGCCCTTTCAAGTGGGCTCCTGTGTTATTATTTTTTTTTCTTTCTTCCTCTTTTTTTATGTTTTCAATAGACTTTATTTTTTATAGAAGTTTTAGGTTCATTGCAAAAGTTAGTGAAAGACACAAAGATTTCCCATAGTCCCCCTGCCCCACCTACACACAGCATCCCCCACTATCAAAATCCCTCATCATGTGGTACATTTATTACAATCAATGTCCCTCCAGTGACACATTATTACCACCCAAAATCCATAGTTTACATTACAGTTCACCCTTGGTGTTGTACATTCTATGGGTTTTGACAAAGGTATAATGATATCTATCCACCATTGCAGAACAGAGTATTCTGTATCTTTTCCCATACTATTTTCTGAGCATTTGCTTGCATTCTAGTGTGAGACATTCCAGGTTTCTCTTCTGTTTCCCCTGATGAGCCCCAGAATCAGTCATTCCTCCAGAAGGTTTGTTTCCTTTTAGTGAGAAATGGTATTTAGAAACCAGAATCTGGGATGTAGGAGTGCTCACTGCTATAGAGTTTCTTTGCTTCTATTTCCTCTCAGTGGGCCAAGTTAAGAATGTCAAATATATTTACATAGAACTGATAAACATAAACATTTCTATATCTATCCATCACCCAGTGATGTAATTATGGTATCTGTGTCTGAAAGAAAAAAAGAGCCTTGATTTATAGTTTGCTTCTATGACAGAAATATTCCCATCATGGTTAATTTCAGGTTAAATATTGTTTGACAACCATCTCCCAAAATTCTTGAATATTTAACAATTGATTCTAGAGAATAAGGATGGGCTTACTCCATCACACCACTAAAATATATGTATACCTATGTATACATCCATCTATCTATCTATCTATCTATCTATCTATCTATCTATCTATCATCTATCTATCTATCTAGTTCTACTAATTCTGTGATGAAGAAAATATTCTATATATGGCCAGTTCAATACAGAACCACTACACACACATGGTTAGTTGAACACATGATATGTGGCTAGTGTCACTGAAGAACTAATCTTATATTGTTTTAAATGTAATTAATTAACATTTAAATATAAATAGGCACATCTGGTAAGTGGCTACCATACCAGACAGCAGAGCTATGAAATTTGATTATTATGGGGTTCATGGCAATTGGGGGAAAGACTTTGATAGTTAAATTTATCCAAGCAGCATCACAGAAAGTATGACTGGGAAATCAGAATTCTGTAGACCTTTCTTACACTCACTTTGTCTTTTTTTAGTTGTGAATTTAATGTCTGTGGCAAGTACCATGTTAATTTCAGTGCTCTAAGTATTATCTAATTCAGTTCTGATCAAATAGATTAGAGTGTGACCATGCTTAGTTTCTACTACAAGAAANACAGCAGAGCTATGAAATTTGATTATTATGGGGTTCATGGCAATTGGGGGAAAGACTTTGATAGTTGAATTTATCCAAGCAGCATCACAGAAAATATGACTGGGAAATCAGAATTCTGTAGACCTTTCTTACACTCACTTTGTCTTTTTTAGTTGTGAATTTCATGTCTGTGGCAAGTACCATGTTAATTTCAGTGCTCTAAGTATTATCTAATTCAGTTCTGATCAAATAGATTAGAGCATGACCATGCTTAGTTTCTACTACAAGAAACTCAAAAGAGAGGCCAACTTATATTCAGAGTGGGGCCATTTACTAAGGAAGGCAACATTCAGGCCATGATTGAATAAGCACTGCTAGTTCCACTGACTGGATTCTGTTTGTCTATAATTCATGCTGGCCAATGTCCTTTTATTTATCATTGTTTCTTTTGCTGTTTTATGCAGCTGATTAGACTAACATCATTCACCACTCTTCTAACATTTTTTCTGTATCATAGTTTCTATACATATCTGAGATCATCCATGTGAAGAATGTGCCCCAGGTCTTCTCTTACCTGAAACCTCTCAAGGGTATAATCCATGTTTCTCAAGCTAGGTTGTGCACACAAATCACCACATCTCAGGAAGCTCAGATTTTTATTCAATAGTTCTAGGGTAAGATTTGAGAGTCTGCATTTCTAATAAGATCTCAGGTGCTGCAGATGCTGCTGGTCCATGTGCCACACTTTGAGTAGCAAGAGTTTATCTATAGCTCAATATTATCTACATAAATTCCTGCAAATAATGTTTAGATGAAAAATCATTCAATTTTCCTGATAATTAAGCCTTACCATTGCATACTCTCAAAAAATTTAAGCTGTATTTTAGATGGAAGAAATTATATTTTTCCTGAGGAAGGATGCTAGCCCATGTAACTTAGGGCAGAAGTACTTTTATGATTCTCCAAAGGACGATACTTATAACTCTGTGTATGTTAGACAGAAATACCATCTTCTGAAATTACCCACCTGTGCTGGTGGGGAGGGTGGCATAATCAGTAACAGGTGTCCAAGAATAATATGGACCTTCAGAATAACCAGTTCAGGACAACTTTTTTCCTCTTTCTGGCTCTACAAGATAGACATTAGAGTGAAACCACTCCCACTTTGATTCTGAATTTCTTTTACATTTTCCACCAGGGATTTGGGGGTTTCAAATGGATTTGTCACCATCTAATCTGTGATGTTTTATATTCACCTTCTTTAGCTAAAATGTCATTCCTCTCCTTTTAGCTCTGTCTGATCTGGAGCTCGTGGCCCAATCTATTATCTTTATTTTTGCTGGTTATGAGACCACTAGCACTTCTCTTTCCTTCCTTGTGTATGAATTGGCCACTCACCCTGATGTCCAGCAGAAACTGCAGGAGGAGATTGATGCCACTTTCCCCAATAAGGTGAGTGGTCATACCTGAGGAGGGAGTCAGGATAAGCTCAGTTATGTCTCAGTAACAGATTAGCCCTCAAATCTAGTAGGTTTTCATAGCAAATGTTTACTTCTAACCCACATGTGCATGTCCAGCTTGGGTATAGGAGAGGATGGGAGTGAGTCTCTGCTCCACATAGTTACGTGGGTATACAGGGTAAAGAGGTTCCACTTTCTTTACCTGCNCGATGGGAGTGAGTCTCTGATCCACATAGTTACTTGGGTATACAGGGTAAAGAGGTTCCACTTTCTTTACCTGCTTTATCTGGAACTTAGGGACTTACTGTTGACTGGGTAACAAGAAACTAGGGTGTTGCTCCTTGCTTTTCCAATATTTGGCCCTGAACTGACATACATCTAACTCCTCGGTTTACAGCCCACTTACAAAGTGGTTTCCCCGAAGATCACGTGGGCTGGGAAATATGGGGGTCTATGTGGGTGTTGGGTGAGCAGAGGGTGTCTCTGCCACTCTCCCTATGAAGTGTCAATTCTAATTATCTCCATGTAACAAGTAAGGAAACTGAGCTACAGAGAGACAACATAACATTCTTAGACTGATACATAACTCGTGGTGAAGAAGCCAAGCAAGGAGCCAGGGTGCCAGGATCCTTACTGAACTCTTAACCTGTACAATGTTGGCTCTTAAATATAACAATGAGTGATAGGCACATATAGCCCACACTGTTTTCTTTTTTTTTTTTTTAAAGATTTTATTTATTTATTCGACAGAGATAGAGACAGCCAGCGAGAGAGGGAACACAAGCAGAGGGAGTGGGAGAGGAAGAAGCAGGCTCATAGCGGAAGAGCCTGATGTGGGGCTCGATCCCATAACGCCGGGATCACGCCCTGAGCCGAAGGCAGACGCTTAACCGCTGNCGGCGCCCCGCCCACACTGTTTTCTGACCTCTGCCTAAACTGGAGTTCCCAACTTAAGAAGAGACCTGGCCTCTGTGGCTGGAGTGACTTATTTGGAAACCCCAGACCAACAGTGAGGAGACCTTTCCAGCAACAGAGGGTGGGACTGAGATTAGGATTCTGATCCCCTTCACAGTATTCCCTAGAACTGAAATTGTGTTCCCTCAATTGGTGTCATCCAATCCCACCCTTCTTTGCCCTATTTGGGTTGAAAGGAATCAGTGGCACCCCCAAATTATGTATATTTTATATAATAGTGTTCCTTTCCAAATAGTATATATATAATTGAAGAGCTAGGAAGCAGGATATTTCAACTAAAAGAATTTATGTGGATAGGGAATATTTTGTGTTGCACGTTCTTCCATGGTACAGATGTGAGGGCCCTGTTTTGAAAGGAAACAGTGACTTCAACGTATTTCACTTAAGATTAAGGGTCATAGTATATTAGTCACTTTTGTTCATATGAGGAAGAAAAACCACTACGTGGTAGTGGGAAGGATGTCAGGCCCTGTTTAGAGGATTGTCCCAGCAGTCTCTTCTAATTGTTACTGTTGCATACAAGTCAGTGGGCCACTGAGCAGGTCAAAGGACATGGTAGACATTAAAATGCTTATAAATGCCTGTTACCAAAACAAATGATTCTTAGGGGTTCCTTTCTAACATTTCAGTAGTAGTGCATAGACTGAGTTGAAATTGATCCCAAATCTCAATTTGTGAAAATCTGCTTCTTTCCTTCCAGGCACTGCCCACATATGATGCCCTGGCACAGATGGAATATCTGGACATGGTGTTGAATGAAAGTCTCAGATTATACCCAGCTGCCGGTAGACTTGAGAGGATGTGTAAGAAAGATGTGGAAATCAGTGGTGTGTTCATTCCCAAACGGACATTAGTGATAGTGCCAACCTTTAGTCTTCACCGAGACCTGGATCTCTGGCCAGAGCCTGAGGAGTTCCGTCCTGAAAGGTACAGGGAACCCTGGAATGGGGAACGCACCCTCATATTGGAGGATATTGTGATATTTTCTTAGTATAGATGACAATCGTGTGGTTGTACAATTATTTATTTGTACATCTTTTTATTTTTAGAAGTAATTTTCTTATTACAAAATGATCATTGTTGTCAAACTTTTATAAACTGTAGACCCTAAAAAAGAATATCAAAGTCATCCTCAGTCCCAATACATTAAGATTATTAATAATGATACATATGTCCTTATGGACATTTTTCTATGCATATATTGGCTACTAAAAATTATGATGGCATTATATTTTTTGAATGACTTAATGTAACATTAAATTATAACAACATACTATAATTGTTTAGGATTATATGCATATGCCATAATTAACCACCATCTTATTGAAGGAAATAGGTCTTTTTTTTTTTCCTTTTTTTTGGTCCCCTTTAGCTCTTTGAATTCATCCCCACATTCCATGTCTGTAAACCTTGACCACTGCTCTGCTAGCCATAGTGGGAGAGGAAAGGCTGTGGACCTAAGAGTTCTCATCCCTGATAGGCGGAACAGCCTCATGAGGACATAGGCACAGACGGGTCCTGTGCTTTCCGTGGCTGCAGTCCTGTGCCAGCTCCCACCTTTGTTGGTATCTGGAGTTCATCCAAAGCAAAGTCATCTGAAAAGTCTGCTCTCTAGCTGTCTGAAACATCCTCTTTAAATGGGTCTTGAGCTTTCTCTTCTGGGTATTCAGAGCAGAGTCTGGCTTTGGGCACAGTTTGAATTCTGCTGTAGTTGGTACTATCCTGTTTATTATATTGGTAAGCAAAATTTGGAGTGAAGTTTTTAGGGATCTAGACTTTCAACCCCTGCTTCCAAGCTCCCAGATGGCAGAGCCCTTGTCCTGTTGCATGACGTCCCTAGTGCTAAAATCACATCTATACATAGTACTTGCTGAAAGAAGTCAGAATTGACCAAGTTGTCTGTTTTCTGGACCAGGAGCCCTGGTGGTTCCCACAGGCTCAGCAGTCCTCAATCCTCTACCTTTTTTTTTTTTTTTTAAAGATTTTATTTATTTATTTGACAGAGATAGAGACAGCCAGTGAGAGGGAACACAAGCAGGGGGAG
>NW_023195725.1:8640-10948 GCF_002007445.2 Ailuropoda melanoleuca
TCCTCTACCTTCTTGAACAGAAACCAGAGACGACTCCCAATACTTCTTCATGATTCATTCAGTCATAAGAGGAAGTGTGTTAGGGACTGTGCCAGGCAATGAGAGATCCACGTGTTAAAAGTGCCTATTATGGAGAATTTTTAACACATGCACAAGCATATTCTGTAGATACAAGTCTAAGAAATACTCTTAATGCATCTATATGTGCCCATCCCACTAACCCATGTCAGCTGCCCCATCCACACACCATTGCAATTCCTCGTCTGATTCCCATATAATTTTAAGACTCATCATCTGTAAACATTCCAGTACGTTCTTCACAATATTTGGAGTTTTTAAAAAAATACCTACTGAGAATGCCATTATTACTTTCCCCCAATACCCATTTTTCCTTAATATAAATATTGAGGAATGAGTTTTGAATAAATGTAAGTCTAACCTTCAAGGAATTTATAGCCTCATGGAACAGATAGAGAAGTCAGTGATTACACTGGTTATACATAACTATGAGTATGAGTACAGTGAAGTAGCATCATGTGCTCACGTGAATAGCCTGACATGCTATTCTGTGGAAGTGGTTGGGGGGTTGCTAGTGGGGAGGGGAGGGAAATGAAGGGAAAAACAACAATGTAAATCATGGAAGCATTTTTTTCTTTTGTCCATGGATATGTGACCAATGTATGTCAGTGGAGGCAGGATCTTACCTTTCCTTCAGTCAGACTCATATTTTGCTCACCTTCCAGAGTATGAACTACTTACAACCCTGAATATAATCCCAGTGTTTAAGATAAATCATGTTTCAAAAGCATTTCTCTCATCTCAACAAGACTGAATGTTCCCACAGGGTAAGGGGTATTGACCAATCTGTAGCTTACATTGTCACAGCAGAATAAGCATAGCAGGATTTCAGTAACCAGCCCATCAAAGTTTCTTATATACTTCTAATTGAGAACCCCGAATGTGTACCACTTGTGGATTTTATGTTTCACTAACTTGTTTCCAACATGTATTGTGGAACCAAGTTCAGTAAGAAGAACNTGATGTAAATCATGGAAGCATTTTTTTTCTTTTGTCCATGGATATGTGACCAATGTATGTCAGTGGAGGCAGGATCTTACCTTTCCTTCAGTCAGACTCATATTTTGCTCACCTTCCAGAGTATGAACTACTTACAACCCTGAATATAATCCCAGTGTTTAAGATAAATCATGTTTCAAAAGCATTTCTCTCATCTCCTCAACAAGACTGAATGTTCCCATAGGGTAAGGGGTATTGACCAATCTGTAGCTTACATTGTCACAGCAGAATAAGCATAGCAGGATTTCAGTAACCAGCCCATCAAAGTTTCTTATATACTTCTAATTGAGAACCCCGAATGTGTACCACTTGTGGATTTTATGTTTCACTAACTTGTTTCCAACATGTATTGTGGAACCAAGTTCAGTAAGAAGAACGAGGACAGCATAAATCCTTATACATATATGCCTTTTGGAACTGGACCGCGGAACTGCCTTGGGATGAGGTTTGCGATCATGAACATGAAACTTGCCCTTGTCAGAGTCCTTGAAGAACTTCTCCTTCCAACCTTGCAAAGAAACACAGGTCAGAGAGAGAACTTTCTGCATAGTGTTTTGTTGATGTTTTTTTAACTAAGCAATATTGAATGTGTGTGTGTGTGTGTGTGTGTGTGTGTGTGTGAGAGAGAGAGAGAGAGAGAGAGAGAGAGAGAGAGAGAGGGCTCATTTATCCTTAATAATTTGTCCTATTGCTCAAAGAATCTATTTGGAGTCATTTGTGACCTTGAAGGGTCCTTCAGTTCCTGAGTGCCATGTCTGTGGTTTATGACCACCCATCCATAAGGGTCATCTAATCAGTGCAGTTCATTTGACATCATTATGCACAGACGTATGAACTTCAGCAAAGTGTTAAATTTCTTTCAATTCCACTGAAAGGAAGGGATCATGTTGTATACAATCATGACATGCAGTGATTACTATAACATGACTTTGGAATGATGCTCTTCTCCACCTCAGCGTACAAGCACTCTCGGGACTGTGGTTCTGAACCCTGGTTGTACATTGGAATCAGTGGGTTTGTTAAAAATCCTGATGCCCAAGTCATCTCAGAAATATTTTTTAAAGATTTTATTTATTTAATTGAGAGAAAGAGAGAGAGAGCACAAGCAGGGGGAGGAAGGGTAGAAGGGAAAAGCAGACTCCCCACTGAGCTGGGAGCCAGACGCAGGGCTCCCTCGCAGGACTCCAAGATCATGACCTGAGCTGAAGGCAGACACTTAACCGACTGAGCC
>NW_023195726.1:0-3024 GCF_002007445.2 Ailuropoda melanoleuca
CCTAATTGGTTTCATATTTTCTGAAAAATAGATTGTGTATTTCCTTCCATGTACTCAGATAGGTATTATTATTGACGCCATTTTACAAATGAGAAGAATGAGCACAGAGAAGTTGAATAATATGGTCAAGCTTAAAGAGCTAATAATCGACAGAGGTGGAATATGAAACCAGGCATCTTGTCTCTGGATTCCATGCTTTTAACTAGTACACTGTACCACCATTCTACATTGTACAAACATTTTAATTACATCTATCACTTGAGTTTTAACTTATTTTCTTCTATCTCTCTTTCAAATTGTGGAGACTTATTAAATAAAAATATGCAAGTCTAAATTAAAGTGTTTAGGGATCCACACTTGAATAATAAAACCATAAAGAAACACATAGAAGTGATCATTACAAGTGTATTGGTAGGAAGGAAACTGGTTAGACAGGGCATTCACAGGGACTAGGAAAATTCTCTCAGTGATCTGGTTGGTGGTTACAAGGATGTTTGCTTTATAAGAACTCATGAAGCTATACATTTTTGCATTTGTGTTTTATTTTACAATAAAATATTTTAATACAAATATGTTCTTTCAGTTCAAGGGTACATTTCCATCCCAACCATTTTTCTTCAAGTTAATATTACATTGTTTAAGACTGTCTACAGGGGCGCCAGGGTGGCTCAGTCGTTAAGCGTCTGCCTTTGGCTCAGGGCGTGATCCCTGCGGTCTAGGATCCAGCCCCACATCGGGCTCCTCTGCTGGGAGTTTGCTTCTTCCTCTCTCGCTGGCTGTCTCTCTCTCTGTTAAATAAATAAAATCTTAAAAAAAAAAAGACTGTCTACAATTCACTATAATAATTGTTACCATTTAGAAAGTGCTTAGTATGTGCCAAGTGCTTTACATATACTCTAATTTCATTCTCACATAGCTCCATGATACAAGTTTGTTTTCATTTTTGTTTTGTTTGTTTTGTTGTATTTTTTAAGTAGGCTCCCTGCCCAGTGTGGAACACAGCACAGGGCATGAACTCATAATCCTGAGATCAAAAACTGAGCTGAGATCAAGAGTCAGATGCTGAACTGACTGAGCCACCCAGGCACACCATGTTTTTGCTTTTAACATAGGTGAATCTTACATTTATTTGAAGATGATAACAAGACCAAACAGAGCCCATGATTTATGATTCCATGCATGTAAATGTTAGCAACAGCCACAACCAAACTATATTTTGGGGGCTCATACACAATAGGAAAAACTATCCAACAAGTCAGGTATTACTGACTTTTTTCCCCCAAGTTTTTATTTAAATTCCGATTGGTTAACATAGTGTAATGTTAGTTTCAGGTGTAGAATTTAGTGATTCATCACTTACATATAACATCCTGTGCTCATCAAAATAAGTGCCCTTTTGGGGTACCTGCATGGTTCAGTCAGCCAAACATCTGTCTTCAGCTCAGGTCATGATCCCAGGGTCCTGGGATTGAGGCCTACATTGGGCTCTCTGCTCATTGGGAAACCTGCTCTCCCTCTCCTGCAGCTCCCTCTGCTTGTGCTCTCTCTCTCTCAAAATTTAAAAAAAAAAAAAATCTTAAAAAAAAAGTGCCCTCCTTAACCCATCTCCCTGCCCACCTCC
Organism: Ailuropoda melanoleuca; assembly: GCF_002007445.2. Taxonomy (NCBI): domain Eukaryota; kingdom Metazoa; phylum Chordata; class Mammalia; order Carnivora; family Ursidae; genus Ailuropoda; species Ailuropoda melanoleuca. Next base: position 1,622 of record NW_023195726.1, read on the forward strand.
CCTCCAATAACACTCAGTTTGTTCTCTATAGTTAAGAGTCTGTTTTCTGGTTTGTCTCTCTCTTTTTTACCCCCATGTTCATGTTTTGTTTCTTTTTTTTTTTTTCTTTAGAGAGGGAGAGAGGATGGGAATGGCAGAGGAAGAGGGTGAGAGAAAATCTTAAGCAAACTCCATGCCCAGCATGGAGCCCAAGGTGGGACTTGATCTTACAACCCTGAGATCATGACCCAAGCTGAAATCAAGGGTCAGTGGGATGCTTAACCGACCCAGCCACCCAGATGCACCACATCTGTTTTGTTTCTTAAATTTCACATATGAGTGAAATCTTATGGTATTGTCTTTCTCTGACTGACTTATTTTGCTTAGCATAATAATTCTAGCTCCATCCACATCATTGCAAATGGCAAGATTTCATTCTTTTTGATGAATGAATAATATTCCCTTATAAATATATACAGATTTATGTTAAATCTTTATATATACATATATATACAAACATTTATATATATACATACATTATATATATATATACCTATACGTATGTATACATATATATAATGTATGTATGTATAAGATCTTTATCCATTCATCAGTTGATGGACATTTGGGCTCTTTCCATAACTTGGCTATCGTTGATAATGCTGCTATACACATCAGGGTGGGTGTATCCCTTCAAATCCGTATTTCTGTATCCTTTGGGTAAATACCTGGTAGTGCAATTGTTGGGTCATTGGGGAGCTCTATTTTTAACTTTTTGAAGAACCTGTGTACTATTTTCCAGAGTGGCTGTACCAGCTTGTGTTCTCACCAACAGTGTAGGAGAGTTCCCCTTTCTCCACACATGATATAGGTTTTACTCCCATTTTACTAACCAGGAAACAGAGAGAGAGCTTCAATAAATTGTTTGATGTAACAAAGCAGCTAAGTGTTACAGTGAAGATTTGAAGCCAGGCCTGATTCTAAAGATCATGCTTTTTATTAATACATTCCATTAGCTCCCAGGCTTTTCCATAACAAACTCCCCAATCATATTGATAATATAAAGGTAGCTCAATTTGAAGGATGGAGTACTGTATTAATGTCAGTGGAGGTAAGGAAGTCTCTGGATGAGTCAGACTTGGTATTGGCTTAAGGAAACTCACTAGTAGAAGAGACATTGTGGCAATTTAAACTGAAAAATCTGTCCCCTTACTACTTCTACCTCTAAATCATGGTAAGTCATGTCATTAAAGAGTATGTAATTGACAGTAACACAATTCTGTGTAGCAAAAAGGGAGAGCCATTGACAGCTGGTAGCAAAAAGGGAGAGCCATTGACAGCTGGTTTGGTGGATTTAAAATACAATCCAGGCTCAGGAGAGCACCAATGGTTTCTTAGCACAGTAAAGCCAGAGGCTACTATTC
>NW_023195727.1:0-618 GCF_002007445.2 Ailuropoda melanoleuca
TGTCTAATAGCAGATCTGCATCTAATAAAAACTCTCAAATGCTGGTGTCCGTGGGGACTGGGAGCCAAAATAACCATCCTTTCAGAAACTTCTAGGAGAAGACAGTGCCCCAAGACAACACAGTTACTGCCACTTTTAAACAAAGTAATGTGCCAATGAAGGGAAATGAAAACATTTCAGGATATTCAGACTAATCAGTGTAGACAATCTGACAGAGAACTAAATGGAATATTTCTATGTGATANCTGACAGAGAACTAAATGGAATATTTCTATGTGATAAAGACACTGTCCCAGTCGTGATCATAATTCTGATGATGTGATAATGTGCAATTTCAAAATTTTAGTACCAGTCAGAATATCTATTTCAGGTTTTGAACCAATGATTATTCATGCCTGACATTTACTTAGGTGAAGAAAAGGGTTCGAACTTTGAATCTTTGGTCTCAAGCAGAACCGAAAAGATTCAGATTCTTCATGTGGTAAAAGAAAGAGTCTAACAAGACTGTGTTACAGTCACGTCGTTTTTGTCTTGTGTCATTGGGTCAGGCCCTATATAGTAGACCTGTTCTTTTTGCATCGAAAGAATCTCTCTCTCCCATCTTGTCATTAAACTGCC
>NW_023195728.1:0-579 GCF_002007445.2 Ailuropoda melanoleuca
AAATACCAGAAAATATTTCCTTGTTGGGGGAATGGGGAAGAGCCGGAGGGAATGATGAAATCATTGAAGTGCCTATGGCTGGGAAAGGAATCTGAGGCCTCCCTAACACTGAGATGCCCTCCTGCAAAGTGCGAGGGTGAGAAGGGATGACTCAGTCTCCTAACTTTATGAGGCACTAAGAGAAAAGTAGAGCCCCAGGCCTCATGTTAGTATCCCAGTGAGGCAGAAAGACACCAGAGATAGCTCTGTGATATATTTGGGCAATTTCCCCACTTCTTGATATGGGATGAAAATAATAGCATTACTCATGAGCATGTGCAAACGGAACAGAATTTTGAGATATCTACATGGAAATACTGTGTAAATTGTAAGCCCAGGAAAAGAAAAAGGGGGGGAGCATTCTTAGCAGTCAATGAAGATATTGAATGTGGACCAGGATACTGTCCNGGACCAAGATACTGTCCCCCCATGCATATAGATCAACATATATAAACATTCCCAGAATGTATATGCATGCCTGAGAACAGAAAAAGACTTTATATTACTGAGCTTGTTTGCTTTTTTAACCACCCACAGAAT
>NW_023195729.1:0-612 GCF_002007445.2 Ailuropoda melanoleuca
AAATAGTTCTTGGATGGGGCTTAGCCATCAGTATTACACAAAAGCTCCCCAAGTACTGTAATATGCACTTGATGTTAAGAAATTGTTCTACGTTTTCTAAAATATTGACAAATTAAGACATATATATATATTTTTTCCTGTCCAACGCAGCATTATTCAGGGCATTTGTTTTTCATTCAATTATTATGCCCTTTAAAGTCCCTACCATTCAGCAGCCTCAGAAGTAGATAGTCATCTGATTAGGCTTAGCTTTTTCAGGTGGCAGATAGAACCCCATGAGGTTTTGCTGCACTTTCTCGACTGTGCTCAGCCCCAACTCCCAGTACTGAAAATAAACACCTGGCACTTTAGCCCTCAGTGTCCAGAATTATTATCTTATCAGGATAAACTACTGATTATATAAATTTGCTGCTGCTACATTGGTGATCACAGGATTCTGTTTGAATCCTGGTGGAAACATCAGCCTAAGAGTCTTNTAGCCTAAGAGTCTTCTTTACTGCTCGCTTTTGAAAGTTTCTTCTTTCACATGAATAACTATTTAGTTTTACCTCCCTCTAAGACATACCTTTAGTCAACATTATTTACATTTTCTTTCCATTTTTCTTTACTATT
>NW_023195730.1:0-1734 GCF_002007445.2 Ailuropoda melanoleuca
CAGATAGACTCATTAGAGGATTGGCTGCTTCACTGGAAGTAAGAATCCTGGGGTGAGTTCACAGAATGAGCCACTTACGTGGGATTCATGGTGTCTTTCGTAGGCAAAGCTGTTGTAGCAAAAGAAGTTGGAACCAGAATGTAAGATATTAATAGTACTTTATCATGAAATATGCAATGACGAGATCATGAACAGTCTTCTTGCAATCTTGTGGCAAAATACTTAAAGTGCTTCATTTTACAGAAATTGGAAGTGCTGCAGACTTGCAAGGAGAATCAGGAGTATCTTTTTTTTTTTTTTAACATATTCCCTCCGATAGTTCCAAGGTGAAGCTTACACTTTTGTACAACGCAAAAGTACTTGCTTTCCAGGTGATCTTATTATGGAAAGAACATTTTAAAAATGAATGTTTATGTACATTTCCTCATTCCATGAATGTGTTGCTGAGAAGGATCTAAATGTGTCACGTATAAAAACTCTGACATAAGCGGAGTTTAAAAACTCAAATGTAGGATTTTCTGATTCTCCAAATAAAGAAATAAAGTGAAATATGAATCCATTTATTAAACATGCAAAAAATGAAAAATTGTGTGATTAATTTGTAAGAACTGATTGAAAATAGGGAAAATAGAAAGTTACTAGCTGAATATTAATAAAATCCTTTTGTAATTGGTGAATTAAAGGGAAAATAAGAATCCTTTCCCATATGAATGTGTGCATATTTGCCACATTTCTTTCTCAGCTTTAAAAGCCATTAAAACAAATTTTCATTGAGATTTAACTTCACTGGAAACCAGCCTTTCATATTGTTGTATCACAACTTTTTAAGCCATGATTTTGAAAAATCACGAAGCATGTTTAGTCATATTCCATTTATAACTGAGCGAAAAATTATTTGTTTTGTTCAAATAAAATAAGTTATAGAAAATATTTTAGTTGCATTTTTAATATTTTACAGTGTATCTGTATTAGTGCTGGAATACAGATACAAGGTTAAAACAACATTTTAATACGCTCAGTTTTGCAAATGTAGGTTCAAAATACTTGCTTATGGAGTATGTGCTAGGCTAAATTGATGCCACAGGTACACAAGTACACAGGTCCTCATCCCTGTAACCTGTGAATGCATTATAATGCCAAGGGGGTTTGCAGATGTGGCCAGGTTAAGCATCTTGACATGAGAGATTGTCCCGGACTAGCTGGGTAACTTCTGCTTATAATCACAAGTGTCCTTCTAAAAGGGAGGCCCAGAAAAATTTGACTATGGGAGGGGAGAAGGGGATGTGGGGACTCCGTAATTAGAGGAGTGTGCTTTGAAGGTGGGAGGGGGCCACAAGTCAAGGAATACAGGTGGTTCGTGACCCCTGAAAAAGGCAGGAAACCAGAGCCTCCCTTCAGAGCCAGGAGGAACAACCTTGCTCATATCTTGATGTTAAACTAATGAAACCAATTTCAGGCTCTGACCTCTCAATTGGAAGGGAATAAATTTGTGTTGCCACTAAATTCATGGTAATTGGTTCAGCAGCATTAGGAAAGTCATACAGAGCGTACAGTNTGTACAGTGGGAGAGGTTTGGAGACAGTCGTATCTATTCCAGTTTCCATCTTGATCAAATACTCCTGCCTGAGGTTACTGAAATTAACCTTAGGTGTTTTAGGGCATCGTGTTTTACTTCATTGTTTTTCTTTTGATAGCTGTCTACCACCATATTGCTGATTTCCATGAGTTACTCCA
>NW_023195731.1:5250-6913 GCF_002007445.2 Ailuropoda melanoleuca
TCCCACCAGCACCACTGGGCCAGCTTCCTGCACATGCTGTGAGTGATTTGGGAAGGATCAGTATCACCAGATCTCACCCAGACTGGCCAATTTCAGAGACCTGCACCGTTCTCTGCCTTCTCTTGTTCAGTCCCTGGACAGACCCCTTAAATCCCTGGAACATTTGTCAAGCCTCCTGTGCCCTCTCCAAGGGTTCCCCAGACTGACCCCATCCCCGTCGTCTCCGTGGGGCTCCTTCTGAGCGTGCCCTGCCCTCCTCCTTCTCCCTGTTTCTGGAGGCCCCCAGCGCCAGGAGGCCCACCCAGCTCCCCATGGTCTGCTCTGATGCCGCTGCTTCCTTGTGGCTTTGCTCCTACTCTCCTAATACGCTCCTCGTGCAGGCTGCTGCCCCTTAAAGCAGTGTGGCCAGCGGGCACCGAATGCTGGCCACTTCTGCAATTTTAAACAGTCTAGCAGCCACGTTTTTAAAAGGTAAGCAGAATGAGATGAAATTATATAATTACCTACTTTAACTCATGTTTAATTATATATTTAATTCGACATTTTCTTTAACCCAGCAGAGCCAAAATATTGTTATTTCAACATGTAATCGATATTTTAGAATTATTGAGATGGTTCACATTCTTTTTTCACAGGAAGTCCTCAAAGTCTGGTGTGTGGTTTTACACTTACAGCACATCCCACTTCAGACACAAGATTTCCATCGGAAATACTCTATCTGTATTTAGTTTTCACACAATTCACAGTTGGAAAGGACAGGCACCTACCCAAGGGGTCCCAAAATGTACGTTCTCCGATCACTGAACTGAATTTTAGTTTTCAAATTTAAATTAAATTTAAAATCCCATTCCTGAGGTAAGAACTAAGGAAATCTGAATAAAGTCTAAACTTCGGTTAATGATGATGTATTGATATAATGCAAGACGCTAACAGGAAGGGGGGATATGAGGTCTCTGTACTATCTTCCCAACTCCTCTGTAAATCTGAAACTCTGCTCAATTTAGTTTGTTACTAATTCAAAGTCTCAGCTCCTCGGTCACACTGGCCAGATGTAGGTGTCCACACCAACTGGCCCCATCGCCTCTGAGCATCTGTGCCCTGACTGCTCCCTGCTCCTGTGGACACCCACGTTGCCCAGACTGGCCTCAGAGAAAGAAGGGCTTGGGTGCGTCCTTCCCAGTCCATTCCTCAGGCCCTCCCAGTGGACCCCACCCCAGGGGGCCTCCCTAGAGACCCAAAGAGACGTCAGTCCCCAGGCCAGACTCAGGCCTGTACCTGCCACTCGAGCCTCCACCCCTCAGGCAGACTCAACTCCCCAAACCCCAATCACCGCACCCTCCCCCAGACCTGCTCTGCCGGCAGGGCTCTCAGCTCCAAGGCCCCCACCATCCCCCACCAGCCCACGCAGTGACCCAGGGCCACCCTTGCAGCTGGCCCTGCAGCCCCTGCTCAGAGCCACTCCTGCAGCGTCGCTCTGCAGGGGGACCTCAGGACCAGTCTGCGAGCTCAGGCATTTATTACAATACATGCACGCAATTCGAATAGTGGCTTTTGTATTTCATAGCGTTTGGGAAACCTACTTTTTTTTTCCCACTTCACAGATCAGAGTCTTATTACTGACACCCTGTTTCTTCCGTGCACAGTCCAGGCCTCCCCCATCCTT
>NW_023195732.1:0-228 GCF_002007445.2 Ailuropoda melanoleuca
ACAGAAATTAAAAATTCTATGAGCCAAATGCAGTCAAAACTAGAGGCTCTGACGGCCAGGGTCACCAAGGCGGAGGAACGCATTAGTGAATTGGAGGATGGGTTAGTAGAAGAAAAAACGAAAATAGAAATTGGTCTTAAAAAAATCCACGCCCACGAATGTAGATTACGGGAGATTACTGACTCTATGAAACGATCCAATGTCAGAATCATCGGCATCCCTGAAGGG
>NW_023195732.1:607-845 GCF_002007445.2 Ailuropoda melanoleuca
TTCAGAATTGATGGAGAAATAAAGACGTTCCAGAATCGCCAGTCATTAACCAATTTCGTAACCACGAAACCAGCCCTACAGGAAATATTAAGGGGGGGTTCTATAAAGGTAAACAGGCCCCAAGAGTGATACAGAGCGGAAAGTCACAACCGATACAAACAAAGACTTTTACTGGCAACATGGCATCATTAAAATCATATCTCTCAGTATGTAGTCTCAACGTGAACGGCTTGAATGC
>NW_023195733.1:0-1173 GCF_002007445.2 Ailuropoda melanoleuca
ATATAGTTAACAAATACTGTTATGTTAGTTTCAGGAGTACACTATAGTGATTAGAGATTCAACATTTCCATATATCACCCTGTGCACACCTTAATCCCCTCGTCTATTTCACCCATCCTCCTGCCTACCCTCCCTCTGGTAACCATCAGCTTGTTCTCTATGGCTAAGAGTCTGTTTCTTGGTTTGTCTCTGTATTTCTTTCCTCTTTGTTCATTTGTTTTGTTTCTTAAATTCCACATGAGTGAAATCAGATGATATTTGTCTTTTTCTGACTTATTTCGCTAAGCATAACACACTCTAGTTCCATCCATGTTGTTCCAAATGGCAAGATTTCATTCTTTTTTTAGGGCTCAATAATATTTCATTGTGTGTGTGTGTATACGTGTGTGTGTATAACACCTGTTCTTTAATCATTCATCAATTGATGGACACTTGGGCTGCTTCCATACTTGGCTATTGTAGATAATGCTGCTATAAACATAGGGATGCACATATCCCTTTGAATTAGTGTTTTTGTATTTTTTGAGTAAATACCCAGTAGTGTGATTGCTGGATCACAGCATAGTCCTACATTTAATTTTCTCAGTACACTCCATACTGTTTTCCACGGTGACTGCACCACTTTGCATTCCCACCAACAGTGCATGAAGGTTACTTTTTCTCCACATCTTTGCCAATACCTGCTGTTTCTTGTGTTTTTGAATCTATCCATTCTCACCAGTGTGAGGTGATATCTCATTGTAGTTTTGATTTGCATTTCCCTGATGATGAGTGATGTCCAGCATCTTTTCATGTGCTAATGGCCTCTGTATGTCTTCTTTGGAGAAACATCTGTTCATGTCTTCTGCCCATTTTTAAACTGGATTATTTGTGTTTTTGGTACTGAGTTGTATAAATTCTTTATATATTTTGGATACTAACCATTTATCAGATATGTCATTTATAAATACCTTCTTCCATTCAGTAGGTTGTCTTTTAGTTTTGTTGATTGTTTCCTTTGCCGTGCGGAAGCTTTTTATTTTGATGTAGTCCCAATAGGTTAATTTTGCTTTTGTTTCCCTTGTCTCAGGAGACATATCTAGAATGATATGGGAATAGCCATAGCAATATGGCTGATATCAGAGAAATTATTGCCTGTACTTTCTTCTAGGATTTGTATGGTCTCCCAACTCA
>NW_023195734.1:0-778 GCF_002007445.2 Ailuropoda melanoleuca
AAAGTTTTCATACCTTTTAGACAAAGAAACAATAAGTTTGTGAAAAACTGACAAGATAAAGAGGTTTGGGCTTGAGGTATTAAATTAGTGAAGAAGTAATAATAGTTGTTTATATAGCCTTCTCAGCCCGAAACTCCCCACATCTGGTGATAAGAATGCCTTCTACCCTCTTGGGACAGGGAGGGTACCTTTCACCTGGCAGATTTATCTCCAGCTTTCAGGGGAACAAAGGAGACTCAGAGTGTTCTTCTTGCACTGCTGTTTCTCAAGTGGCTTTAATTCAAAATAATCAATATGCTAAGTGGTATATTTTGGGATGGTACATTCTGCTCCCCTTCAACATCCACCTAAATGAATGGCTGTTGATCAAAGGATACAAAGTTTAGGATGCAAGATGAATAAGTTCTGCAGATCTAGTGTATAGCATGGTGACTTCAGCTAATAATACCATATTACATACTTGAAATTTGCTAAGAGAGTGGATCTTAGTTTTTCCCACCAGANCTCACCAGAGGAAGGAGGGTTGAAGGGAGGGAGGGAGGGAGGGAGGGAGGGAAGGAAGGAAGGAAGGAAAGGAGGAAAGGAGGAAGGGAGGGAGGAAGGGAGGAAAGGAGGAAGGGAGGGAGGAAGGGAGGGAAAGAAGGAAGGAAACTATGTGAGGTAATGGATATATTATTTAGCTTGATTGTTGTAAGCATTGCACAACTTATATGTATATCAAAACATCACATCAAAAACTAAGGGTGTACTGTATGGTGACTAACATAATAAAAAATTA
>NW_023195735.1:0-581 GCF_002007445.2 Ailuropoda melanoleuca
AAAGGTACAGCACAAAATCTCTTCTTTCACACCAGCAGAATGACTGTGGGTGCTCAGAGGCACACGTCACCGTTTCTGAGTGATGTGCATGAGTTCTGAAAAAAGCAGATGCTATGGAAATCCACATAGGCCAACAGTGTGAAGGTCTTTGCAGCGGGTTGAACGGCGGTCGCTGATGAGACCTGCTATGTCCTAACGCCCAGAACCTGTGAGTGTGGAGAAGTGCTCTTATTTGGATAAAGGACTTACTCCCCATCTCTCCTCCCCTGAGCCCCTGGAAACCACAAATCTATTAATCTACTCTAATCTGTGTGGACTTACCTTTTCTGGAAATTTCATCTAAATGGAATCATACGATATGTGACTTTTTGTGTCCGGTTTCTTTCACAGGGAACGATGTCTCCAGGTTCACCTGCGGTAGCAGGTGTTAGCAGTTCACTCCTTTCTANACAGTTCACTCCTTTCTAGGGCTCAGTAATATTCCATAGTAGAGCACATTCTGTTCAGCTATCATCTGTTGTTGAAGGATATTTGGGTCGTCATCCCCCCTTTTTGGCTCTCATGCCCTGTTTGGCAATCTG
>NW_023195736.1:0-3837 GCF_002007445.2 Ailuropoda melanoleuca
AACAGATAGCCATCATCTTCCCTGCACTCTCCATCCCCTGCAATCTGATTCTTTCCCTTTGTAGTCTGGCCACCTGTTACCATAGTATGTATTAAATACTATTAATCAATATCAACATATTAGACACATCCCTGTCAGTAATTTGTCATCATGCCAATCCAGTATTATTTTGCAAACATTGTGTCACGTTTCCCTTGTCCATTTTCTACCTTAATTCAACATGTATTTTTGTTGACACACATTGCCTCCTTGAGATATGTCTGGTTCCAGTTTCTTTCCAAACTTTATCTCCACCAGTGAAATATTCCCCAAACTAAGTTAGAGCTATCTTTATCAGATTTGAAAATCTAATAATTTTTGCTATAATTTAAACTCAATACACACACATTCAATGGCATTTAATGGCTCCTGATTCTTTAAAATGGTATCTATGGCTATTAAAATATAACTCAATTGCTCTCAATTCTAGATGCACAAGACATTTTAATACAAATTTCTCAGTAACTAACAGGACAAGTAGAAAAAAAATAGTAAGAATACAAATTATATTAAAAATACTCTGAAACAAATTAACCTAATTAATATTTACAGACTAATATACCTAAGAGCTGCCAAATACACATTATTTTTAAGTGCAAACAGAAATTACACCAAGAAAGAATTTTTTAAATTGCAATATTATACAACTTTGACTACAAAGACATTTAATTGGAAATTAATAGCAAACATATATCTGGAAATACCCCATTTGGAAGTTAAAACACAATAAATATCTGCTGAATCAAAAAAGAAATCACAAAGAAATTGAAAAATACTTTCAATTGATTGTATAAATACAATATATCAAATTATATGACAATGGAAATACAGCATTTAAAACTTTGTGGAATGCAGATAAAGCACTGCTTAGTGTGAAAAGTATAACTATAAAGCTATATTTATATATCAGATATATTTGTGTATATTTACATTTTTTCTGATGTATCAGAAAAGATGAAATGCTTTAATTCAGTTATCTAAGTAGAGAAAACAAAAAGGATATTAGAAATCAATGAAATAAAAAAACCACTTGAACAATAAAGAATATCACAAAGACAAAAGCTAGTTTTCAAATCCTTAGTAAAATGATAATCTCATACCCAAGAACAGTAAAATAAAACAAAAAAAAGACACAAATTGCCACTATCCAAAATGAAAGTGCATGTATCACTATAATTCTTTCAGAAAATAAAAGAATATGAAGAAATATTATGAACAGCTATATGTCAATAAATTCTATAACTTAGAAGTAATGGACAAAGTCTTTCAGAGATAGTTTACCAAAACTGACTGAAGGTAAAATACAAGATGTGTTTTTCCTTTTATCTCTTAAATACTTCAAATTCATGTTTGAGAGCTTTCCCACAAGGGAGTTTATTTCATCAAAAGGAAAACATTCTCTTCTTAAAAAGACATTTTCAAGTAAATTAAAAGGCAAGTCATACAAATACCATATGATTTCATACAAATATATGATTTCAAATACCATATGATTTCATACAAATACCATATGATTTCACTCATATGGAATTTAAGAAACAAGATGAAGAACATATGGGGGGAGAAGAGAGAGGGAAACAAACCACAAGAGACTCTTAAGACTGAGAACAAATCCCCAAGGGGTGATGGAGGGAGGTGTGTAGGGGATGGGAGTAGATGGGTGATAGATATTAAAGAAGGCACTTGATCTGATGAGCACTTGATGTTGTATGTAAGTGATGAATCACTGAATTCTACTCCTGAAACCAATATTGCACTGTATGTTAAATAAATAGAATTTAAATAAAAATTTAAAAAGAAAAGGCAACTCATAGATTAGAAGTAGTTATTTGTCTTACATATATCAAATAAAATACTTATATTTAGAATATATGAAGAATTAGAATTCGTTAACAAGAAAACAACTCTTCAAATGTGTGTAAAACTTTAATAGACACTTAACAAAAGAATAAATATAAATGGCTAATGAGCACAAGGAAAGATGCTTAGTATCAATTATTATCAGAAAAATGTTAATTAAAATGGCACTGTGATAATTTCATTTCCACAAGAGTCATTAAAAGAATAAAGACTGTAATATGAAGTTTTGTTGAGGATGCCCAGCGCCTGGAATTCGAATACATTCCTGGTAGGAATGTAAAATGGTACAACTACATTGACAGTTTGATAGCTTATTTTAAAGTTTCAGCATGCACGTAACATATAATCCAAGTATTCTATTTGTAGGGATTTATGCAAAATAAAGACAAATATATGCCAATAAAAAAGACTTACAAGCAATTGTTCATAAAACAAGTTCATAGAAAATAGCAAAAAAATGAAAACAATCTAAATTTTTTATCACAAGGCAAGTTGAAAGGTTATGCTGGTTTATTAGTACAATAGAAAAATATTCAATATAAAATAGAGCAAACTATCGATACATGCAACAACATGGATGAATCTTACAGATGTTATGCCAAGCAAAAAAATCTAGACACGAAAGAATGCACAAAAGATGTGTCTATTTTGTTGAAATCTAAAATAAGTAAAGCTAAGTGTTATCAAAATCAAATTAGTGGTTGCTTGGAGAAGAAGAAATTGACTACAAAAGAAAAAATATTCTGAAGAGATAAAAATGTTCCACAATTTATTGCTGTTGTGATAACTCGGGTTATATATTTGACAGAAGTAATCACCTATAAACTTAATATATGTGGCTTTTATTTTATGTAAATTGTAACATTAAATTTGATATGAAAAACCTGAGTTTTCCTCACAAATAACTTCATTCTTATAAAATACACTAAACTAGATGTTTCTAAAATGTTATTTAAGTGTAATGATGAATATTTCAGAGAAAACCAAAATAACTTCAGTTGCAGAATAGTAGCTGTTTAGTCATGAAGATGATGATATCAACAGTAACCATAAAACATGTTTTGCCAAAGTTTATAGGTTATATAGCACTTTAATAGATAATATCTTTTATGAGCCTCACAACAACCCTGTGAGGAAGTCAGGATTGATATTACTCTAGGTGTCCTTTCACTATTAAGAAACAAATGCAAAATGGTAAATGACTTGTCCAAACATATTGCAACAGAACCTCCTTTGAAATCCAGGTTGACTCCAGATTCCATATAAATTTGATTCGTAGTCTCTTCCTTCACTTAAGTAAATTAGTGATCAACAGTATGTCTAAAAGCTAATACCTGATTTTTGAATCTATAACCAAAAAATTAGATTTCTAAATCTAATAGAGAAGCATTAAGAGAACTTTCAAATTACCTTTAAACTGCTTTCTTATTATTAGAAATTGAGAACTCATTGTAAAGCAATGGTTTAAACCTTTGTTGTATAATGAAATCATGGGGGAGAACTTAAAAAACAAAACAAAACAAACTGTGATTCCAAGCCTGCATCCTTAACCTAATTAGCACCCATGTCTCAGGACGATCTTTATTATTCCCAGGTGATCCCATTATATAGCTTAAGTGTAAGTACCACTGCTATAAAATGATTGTATTTGGCTTTATACCAGAGCACCTCTGCCTTTCAATTAAAATTTAGAAAGTCGTTCTCAGCTTTCCATTCCTTGCCTATGCATAGCAACGTACCTCCATCCTTAGCTCTTTGTACTCAATATTAACCAGAAGCAGCTGGTCATTTCGTTATTTCTGAATTATTCCTGGCCAATTTACTCTTGTTTATTGACACTGCTTATAACAATACTGGCTTCTCTAGCCATTCTTTTATGAATACCTGTGTCTGATTTAGTGACAATTTTTTTTACAAATTGAATAGTTCAATTCTTGG
>NW_023195737.1:0-818 GCF_002007445.2 Ailuropoda melanoleuca
TCAATGGACATCTGGGCTCTTTCCATAGTTTGGCTGTTGTGGACATTGCTGCCATAAACATTGGGGTGCTGCGCCCCTTAGGATCACAATATTTGTATCTTTGGGGTAAATCCCTAGTGGTACAATTGCCAGGTGGTAGGGTAGCTCTATTTTCAACTTTTTGAGGAACCAGGGAGTTGGAGGAAATTATTGCCAAATCACCTCCCTGGAAACGTTCCATACCTGTAAAAAACCACCTGGGTCCTACTCTTTGCAGAGATTTCCCTGTCAGGGGCTCCTGGCTCCTCAGATCATTCAGGTCAGACTGTCCAGGTCCACGGAAGGCCAGGGTGGCTCTTAGTTCGCTGCAGCGTTGAACGTCTTCACGGTGTGTTGCAGATGGTGGAGTTCATGCAGCGCTGTGCCTCGCACATGCGGGCCATCATCCAGGGTTTCTCCTATGACCTCCTGAAGAAGATCGACTCCCCTCAGCGGCTCATCTGCGGCCCACCCCGGTTTGGCGGTCTCATACAGGGGTGAGTGCTGTCTTGAGCGGAGTGGGCTATCTGGCATCACCCCAGCCTTCCTTGTAGGAGCCCTGCAGTGTGGGCCACCAAGATTCCTTCCACGTTGGTCCCATCCGGCATCTGGCCCACTCTCAGCGGTGAACTCTGACAGAGAGGATGTGGCCACNACACTGCAGAAGTGGCCAGAAGAGCACCTTCGGCCACCCTGCCCCCATGCAGGAAGTGGTGGCGCGGGGGGGTGGGGGGAATGAGTTCTAGGCTCTAGTGGGAACCACCCTGTGGTTAGTGCTTAGCAAAGAAAGAACTTTGCAG
>NW_023195738.1:0-900 GCF_002007445.2 Ailuropoda melanoleuca
GTGGTTAGTGGTGGGATTGCAGTAGCCTCACGGGGCTGCTAGAAGGCACTGTAAGATAAGAGACTCTCCCATGTGAGGCACTTCCATGTCTATCAGGACAAAGGACACATAATCTATAAGAAATAGAACGTAGGTGAAAATGAAAATGTTGCCTGTTTTCCTGTTGGCAGTATTCTCACTGGATATAGGATGAACTATTTTCCCTTTTTTCCTTTTGTGTGAAATTCTTAACCATCGAAGAGACTGCTGAGCTCTTGGTTTTCAATACATTTTGCTGATTTCTCCTATTCGGTGTTTGTTGGGTGAAGTTGCACGTATGCTGTGGGCCCAGGGCCAGCTTCACTGTGCTGCCTCCTACGGGCTATTAGCCAGCGAGATGACTAAAGAGAATCAGTCAATGAGACGGGTCAGGGGATGTGCCCTGGGGTGGGTACTGAGGAAGCAGACCTGTGCCTGTGGCAGTCTGCTCGGACTGCTGTCGCGAAGTACCCCACTGGGTGGGTTACACAGTGCTGGGGGCCAGAGATCTGAGATCAAGGTGTTGGCCAGGTTGGTTTCTTCTCTCTCCCTGACTTACAGATGGCCGTCTCCTCCCTGTGTCTTCACAGGGTCTTGACATGGTGCCTATTTGGCATCTGTATCCTAATCTCCTCTTCTGATAAGGACACCAGTCCTATTGGATTAGGGCTCACCCATATGATCTCGCTATACTTGAATTACCTTCTAATCCAGTCACTTTCTGAGGTATGGGGGTTTAGGACTTCTACATAGGAATTTGGGGGGACATGATTCAGTTCATAACTGGCACATAACTATATTGCCATCTACCATGATTAGCATGTGGGCGATGAGAGAACTCAAGCTGATGACACATGTCATACGATGTGCCCTGGGATAGGA
>NW_023195739.1:0-1006 GCF_002007445.2 Ailuropoda melanoleuca
AGGACCAGGGTCCCGAGCGAGGCTTTCCCCGGGAGTTACTTTCTTCCACCTGTTCCCACGCCGGTGCTGTTCGCGGAATTCATGAGTGGAGACATCCTCTTGGAAGGTGAGGACTCGATCAGACGACGTGAAGAAGAACAGCAATTTCTTTCCTTTTAAAATTATGAAAATGATCTTATCTACCCTCCAAGCAAGTGAGTTGAATTGCAAAGTATTAGCAGCCGGTGACGAGCTGAAAAGATGTCATAGTCTCCGCTGTGGATCAAGTAGCACTAGAGTACTCGGAGTGCCACCACCGCGAGATCCACGACGGCTGCTAAGTGTTCCTGAAACATTGCATGTGGATGGCGTATGTGTTTTAAAAACACACAAAGTTTTACATAAATTATTTCCAGAAATAGATTTAAATTAAACAGCAACTGCACAAATTACTCTTCTTGGAAAAATCTGGTTATGACTAGTAAGAAATGCTATCATAATATATGGTTACATTAGTCAAGATTGATATGACATTTTATAGCTGAATGGTTTCTGTGTTTTCATCATTGACTTTATGTGTTGTTTTATTATGATGACTAGGAATAAGCAGTTACTTGGTCATCAAGATATATGGCAAAATTTCGGGGCGCCTGAGTGGCACCGTCAGCTGCACAGCCAACTCTTGGTTTCAGCTCAGGTGATGATCTCAGGGTCGTGAGATTGAGCCCCGCATCAGGCTCCATGGTCAGCATGGAGTCTGCTGGAGATTCTCTCTCCCTGTCCCTCTGCCCTTCTCATACTTGCTCTCTCTCTCTTTAAAATCTTTAAAAAAAAAAAAAGTATAGGACAAAATTTTTAAAAAATTGTTATAAAGGAGGTTTCTAACGAAACAATAAACAAAAAGGCCACTTTTTACTGAACTGCTTGTATATACATGTGGGGAGAACTCTGGGCTGACCTTTGACTCAAGGCTAGCCTCAGACCTCTGGCCCCAAGGAAAAAGGCAGGTTCTCTCCATTCTCTGTAT
>NW_023195740.1:0-1921 GCF_002007445.2 Ailuropoda melanoleuca
TGTAACTTGTTTCTTTTCTCTTTCCTGACTTTCCTCGGATCTTTACATTCTTCCCCTCATTCTTGATAGTGGGTAGCTATGAAAGTTGTTAACATGGATGCATGCGCTTCTCTTTCCTCGTCTTGGCACACGGTTAAGTCCGCACTGCACTTTCCTGCTCTGAACTCAGGCATGGCCATGTGACACTCTTTGGCTAATGAAGTGTGAGAAGTGGCATGTGTGCAGAAGCTTTAAGCCCATGAACATTGCCTCACTCTCTTTTTCTTGGGTACTGCAATCAGCAACATTATAAATAGTGATGCTTCGTCAGCTGGCTCCCAGGTTGAGGGTGATATGGAGCTCACTTTATTTTCCCATAGGCATTAATATTCATTTAGACTTTTTCTGATTATAGGAATCTCATGATTATAAAGGGCAATGGCAGGTCCCATGGCATCATCAGTTGCTTTAAAATCTTATCATGGATTCACTGTTCAGTTTGCTTAGTAATTCTTAGAGAAAAATTTCTTTTAGTTGTTGAATAAGAAGTCTAATACTGGGGGTGCCTGGGTGGCACAGCGGTTAAGCGTCTGCCTTCGGCTCAGGGCGTGATCCCGGCGTTATGGGATCGAGCCCCACATCAGGCTCCTCCGCTATGAGCCTGCTTCTTCCTCTCTCACTCCCCCTGCTTGTGTTCCCTCTCTCGCTGGCTGTCTCTATCTCTGTCAAATAAATAAATAAATAAAATCTTTAAAAAAAAAAAGAAGTCTAATACTGAAATCTGTGTTGTCTCCTTAATTCCACAAGTATTTGTGTACTTACTATATGTCAATTGCTTACTACTTGTGCAATTACTATATGTCTGAGTTAGTGGAAGACTTGCCCTTTTCTATCATCATATTTACCTTTCATCCCTTCACAGGGCATATGAGGGGGAATCTCTCAAATNATCTGAGTTAGTGGAGGACTTGCCCTTTTCTATCATCATTTTACCTTTCATCCCTTCGCAGGGCATATGAGGGGGAATCTCTCAAATCTTCCATTTCATGAATTTAAGCTTCGGCTGAACCCATTCTGCGATCTAGCCCATCTTGAGTGTTTTTTCATAACCATATTTTTAATTTATAGAAACTAAATATTTTTTTTCCTAGCATCTTATTCCTTATGGATATAATAATCTTATGACTCTCTGAAGACCTTAATTGTATTAATTTTTAAATTTCTTCTGTTTCTTCTACTAACTACTTTCTCGTACAGGTTAATTTGTTTTAATTTGGTGTCTCCTTTTATGTTACTGGTTTTCTTCAAATCCGATGATTCTTAGCATATTTATAGATGTGGACCTAAGNCCTAGCATCTTATTCCTTATGGATATAATAACCTCATGACTCTCTGAAGATATTAATTGTATTAATTTTTAAATTTCTTTTGTTTCGTCTACTAACTACTTTCTCGTACAGGTTAATTTGTTTTAATTTGGTGTCTCCTTTTATGTTACTGGTTTTCTTCAAATCTGATGATTCTTAGCATATTTATAGATGTGGACCTAAGATTACAGTTTGAAGTGCTTTTCCTCAGCCAAATAATTGTTTCACTTTCAGTGAACACAGATGCTGATCATGGGCGGCTCTGCTGACTGGAAAGGGAACGGCTGGCTGGTCAGCACAGCCAGACTGNCCACAGCCAGACTGAGTGGGTGGGCAGCTGATCTTCAGTTTCTCCTTGTAGTTATCTGGATAACACCCTTCTTCTCCATCCCAGTGTGCTCTCCGTCAGAACTCCTACCTCAAAGAGCTGCCTCCTTAGCTTTAGTCTGGTGGCAAACTCCAGAATTAGGTGCTTCAAAGGTGTGTGGAATGGCTTAGTTGTTAACTCTTAAATTAATTGATCCTTCAATAATCTGCTTTTTATCTTCTAGGAATTCCACACTGTTCATTTTCTG
>NW_023195741.1:0-2042 GCF_002007445.2 Ailuropoda melanoleuca
TGACTAACTCTCACCTCTGTTCATGTATTTGAACAAATGTTGCCTTCTCAATAAAGCCTATCCTATCCACTCTTTTTAATACTGCTGTCTATACACACCTACTTTCAAAATCTTCATGATCACCCTTCCTTGCTTTCCTCTTTGAAAAATTTCACAGCATTTATGGATTTTTATCATAGCATTTAATTTACTTAAATATTATATTTATTTGTTATGTCTGTCTAGAATTTTAACTTTGAATAAATTGGAATCTTTGTTTTTAAACTGGTACATGTTGGGTGTCTATAACAGTCCCTGATACATAGTAGACACTAAATATTTCTTAAGTGATTATTGGAATAGAATCAAGATTATATACAGAAGATGATTTCAGCCCACTCTTTCCATATTATCCAGCCATTCTTATGTTGAGGTACTGTTATTGTCTTAAGGCTAATATTTGGGTTAGCACATTGATTTTATTTAGAGGAATTCAATTCTATCTTCTTGGTTGACTTTAAATGGAAAAAATGTATTTCTCTGTATGTATGTGTGTATCTATCTATCATCTATCTGTCTATCCATTTATCCTAACTGATCTGTGTGTGTGTATATATATACACACACATGTAAATGGCAAAATATGATGTCTACAATCCATGGTTTAGTCAGAGAAATCTATCTCTAACTATCTCTTTCTAAATCATCTTCAAGCCTCAGGTAGAAGAAATATCTTTATGAATGATTTAGAGGAAAATGTGCCATATATTTCTAACCCTGTATACTCTAACTTCACCTCTGCCTCACTCCAGAGAATCAGAGAGTTATTTGCTTACTGGTATAGTTTGGGTTCCTCCTAAATGTGTGCATAGGAATTAGCATAATTTGCATATTTTGAAATTTGTTAAATACTTTATTTGTGGGATCTGGTAAAGAACATAGTTCAAAATAATATCATAATAAATGAAAATATTCTCTATGCTATTAGTAACCTAAAAACTTGAAAAGATAGTTTTCATTTACTCATTCAGGCAACTATATTAATATTTGAATCCATTTTCTTTCTTTGTCTTGTCTACTAAGTAATTCAGGAACCAGTTGGCTAGCTAAAAGTTATATATATATATTTTTTCTCCCCTTCTGTAGTGTTGTTTGGCTTATGGTAAAAATTTTATGTGTTAATTTTACTTGTAGCCTTATTATCCCCTATGCATATTTCCTCTTGACTCCAACTCCTCTATTTTTTAAATAATATATTTGTTGGTTAAAAGAATTGTCCTTGATTCAGAAAGAGGCAGTGGAAAGAAATGGTGAAGAACATGCATCAGGTGGCCAGTGTTGGTGGTTTTCATTCTGTCATTGACCTTNTTCAGAAAGAGGCAGTGGAAAGAATGGTGAAGAACATACATCAGGTGGCCATTGTTGGTGGTTTTCATTCTGTCATTGACCTTTAGTATATTGCTTGATGTCTTTGTACTTCTGCTTTCTCCTCTGTAAAATGTGGATTAAAAACAGTGCTCTCATTGGGTTATTGTAAGGACAAATGAATAAATATATTTAATGCACCTAGACTTTTCCAGAAATGTAGTAAAAAATAATGAGTAACTATGATTTTTATTATTTTCTGAAATGGGAAAGAGTGGAAGAGGAGTATGTTTAGGGGCAAAAATCAAGGTTGGGGCTTTCTCAATTTGAGATACTTATAAGACCTTTAGTCAAACAAATATAGTCACATGTTAGAAAGTGCTAGGTAGGCCACCAAATGAATTATTGCTCAAAGAGAATAAAATGTCTCTTTTTTCACATGTAATAAAACAATTTGGGGTTCCTAGAAAGTGTGGGTAGTTCTATTCCAACCACTCAATCAGACTCATGTTAGTTCTATCATATGCAAGATGTGCCTCAAAAATCACCTTGGATATTATCAAGATANCGGTAGTTCTATTCCAACCACTCAATCAGACTCATGTTAGTTCTATCATATGCAAGATATGCCTCAAAAATCACCTTGGATATTATCAAGATATGGCATCCAAGGTTTATCTTGGGTTCTATCTTAGTTG
>NW_023195742.1:0-1114 GCF_002007445.2 Ailuropoda melanoleuca
TGGTGCTTCTGCGGTTTATAGAAAAGCTGCTCACACAGCCTCACTCTCTCTACCTATGGCCCTTCCCTGCCACAGTGGCAGTTAACAGGGCTCTGCATACTCCATGAGCCTATTGGAATGCCTGACAGCCACTATATTTTATCACAGTGTTTTATAATGACATGCAATGAACAGGCCAAAGGGACCACACTATAGAAAGTTCCCCTAATGTATACAATTTTGAAAATTACTCCCATAATCTGGAAAAAAATTACCAGCTACTAAAGCAGCATCAGAAATCCCATGAACCACATTTGATTGAAAGGAGGATGTTATCCCATTCATGGGTACCCCCGAGCTTCTGTGCAGTGAAAGGAGAGTCTGGAGAATAGAGCAAGCTGTACGTTAGCTCTACAGACTGTGCTTTTTGTCTCCTAAAATGAATCTGAGTACCTTCTGGAGAGACTGATAGATGTAGATGTTATAAATACAGATATGTGGATTCCATGATACCTATCGCAGGTTAGTGATCGTTATAAATATTGCTTCAGTAAGCTCATTTACCAAAGTAAATTTAGTGAATAGACAGTAGAAACCAAAATGGTAAGAAATGAAGTGCAGATCAATCCTGTGAATACGAGGACAAGGAGCACAGACTTTAGTGGCTGAGCCTGGTTCAAGCAGGCAGGAGCAAGAGTTTGAAGGACAAATAGTTAAATGGTCTTTCTTTTCTTTGTGTCTTAATGCAACACATTTGAGCCTGTTTATTTTGAGACAAAGAATCAAACAGGAGTGATAAAGTAGCTCCCCAGAAGACAAAGGAAAGACCAGGATAAAATAAAACCAGGTGGATGGCTTAGATTTCAATAGTGGAGGGGCAAATACTCCTCCATCTCAGGGAAAACAGGAAATATCCATGAGATCAAGTGTAGATAAATTCATAATGGGAGATATTAGGAAATTCAGGAAGTTTGCATCTAATTGTTTTTATACTNCTTGCATCTAATTGTTTTTATACTGTATTTTGAAGTAAGAAGCAAGATCATCTCTGGAAAATGGGGGAGGTGGGTAAAGGTGGTAAAGGGGACTTCAGGAGCTCAGTGAAGATTTTTATTAGCCACCAAAGGAAATAATG
>NW_023195743.1:0-1344 GCF_002007445.2 Ailuropoda melanoleuca
TCTGTTTTTGAACAGGTGCTACACTGAGAAGAATCACTTTCACATAGTGCTCCAGTTCCATCTGTGGAGGAAGAGAGAAGAAAACTCGCTCTACCCTTTGTCCAGTGGGGCCTGAGTTGGGATGGGAGGGAAAGCCATCAAACCATCTCAGGCCCATAATCAGTTGCTGTCATCTTAGCAACTGGACCTAGAAACANATTCCTAAAGATATTTTCACTAAAGGTGGGCCACCTGAGGTGTCCCCCAGCAGCTGTAGGGGCAGAATCTCCAGGTGATAGAAGCAGCATTTGGCAGAACAGTGAGATTACATTTTACTAAGTGCTGGAGGGATCAGTGAACCGTGTGTGTGCTTGTTTTAGTCCTTATCACGTCACACATGAAACTGTAGTAGTGGGCAACTCTGACAAAGGTATTGGAGAGGAGAAAGGTCAGTGACAAACACAGGCTTTGAATTGGGATGAGGTTTCAATCCCAGCTCCACCTGAATTGATGACATGACCTTGGGCATCAATGACTTTGGGCAATGGTTTGCCTCTTTGCGCCTCCTCTGTCAAATGTGGGTAAGAATAAGATTGTGAGAGTCAAATGCAAGATGTAAAGCACTTCGAAGAGTGAACGGTATTCAGTAAGTACTCAATAAAGGGTATAAAACTAAGCCACAAATCACAGACTAGCAACCCACCAGCCAGTAGGTGAATGTGTGGCAGCAAGTTTTACTGGCTCGTTGGTGGGGGGAGGACTGCTCCATCCTGAACTCACTTCTACTCTTTCTTGTCCCACCAGGGCTGAGTATCCATTGCCAATACCCTATCATCTATCTTAAAGGAGAGAAAGAATTCTCTGTATGCATGTTTTATAAATCACAATTAGGGATACAAAAAATATAAGAACAGTGAATCTGATATATATTTTTAAAGGAGGGGAAACAGGTACTATTCTTAAGTGTTGATTATGAAAATAATGAGAATAATTCACTTATGTGAACTTCTGGTCACTAGAGTTATTTAAATTTGCTGCTCCTGAGTTTCGAGCCATTGGGGGTGAAGGACAACACAGCTATATGGGTATCAAGAAAAATAAATTATCCTGCATTCTTAGAGAATTTCAGGATTAGAGGGAACCAAAAATAAATCAGAAGCACACACACTCACTTGAGAAGTCTATTCCTCTCCAATCTGCATATACCATGAGAAGGAAAGCAGGAAATTGAAACATAGAAAAGATGAATGTAAAGATCTAAACTTGGGTTTATAAAAAAAATCACTTGCAGAACAACAGAATGAAGACATCTGAGTTTGAAAAATTCCTCTGTAAAAAATAGGAACTTAATCTCAAAATCTTTAA
>NW_023195744.1:0-838 GCF_002007445.2 Ailuropoda melanoleuca
AATATGCAGTGCATTTGATCCTGAGGTACTTTTATTTTCCATAAATATCATGGATTGCTGCTAATATTGTTGACAACATATATAACCTTATTTAGGTTTATAAAGATTGGAGAAAGGGAGAAAAATAGCGTAAAATGAGCCCTAACTATTATGTGCTAAGCCATTTCCATGTATGTAATTTAACATCTCAGTAACTCTATGATGTTATTCTTAATTCTGATTTTTAGATGAGGAACCTGAAATAGATACAGATGAAGTTATTTGTCTAAAGCCATTTGGCTACTGAGAGGCAGANTAAAGCCATTTGGCTACTGAGAGGCAGATGAGAAATTCAAATTTAGATATAATTTCCTAGTTCAAATAGAATTCTCTCTGGATCCAGAGTCAAAGTTTTGTTTCTCTCCCCATATTTTACCATGCTCCTTATACGTAAATCCATTAACCAGATCAGTAGGTACCAAATACCAAGTAAAAACAAAGACACAAAATTAGAGATCATTGGTTGTGTTACTTCTAACCAGATGATTTGAAGGGACATTGGAGTCTATAAAAAGTTAATTAGTAAAAACATGTCTTTCTATAAGTTTTATCGGTATCATCTGAAAAGAGTTTGTTTCTTGGGATTTCCCCAATTTCACATTGGACTGGAAAGATAAGATCCTCCAGGTGAAGAAAAGTACAGATGTAAGAAATGAGCAGAACGTGTCTATAGCTATCACTTAATTCAAATTCCCAGTTCTAAAGATGATGTCACTGAGACATAAGGTACTTGCCCACATTATATAGGAATTACGGCAAACATACTACATTGCATGCCTTTACTATTTTTTATGTGAAT
>NW_023195745.1:0-2700 GCF_002007445.2 Ailuropoda melanoleuca
AGTTCATCCACCATGTCATGGGTTAGACTTTCTTCACCTTTTCATACCTTTGTGTGGAATATGCTTTCCACAGTCTACACAGGTAGAGCCCTTGAGCCTTCGGTTTTACTGTCTCTGCAGTTTTTCATGCTACTACTGTTCTTTATTAGCAATCATGTTAACTATAAAATACAAAGGCTTGATTCTTTAAACTCTCTATGCAGGCAAAGTAGCCAATGTCACAGTGAAGTGTCTAGAGCAATTAAAAAGAAAAACTGCTGAGCATAACTTTGAACTACAGCAATGAGTTGTATGACTTGTAAGAGCTTCTTTAACATGAACCTACTAAGACAGCAATTTCACTAATACTACTGTTGTCACACTTGCTCTACCTTTTTTTTTTTTTTGGCCCCTGAGAATTTTATTGACAGAGCCAAGAGTGACGTTAATGGCTAAACCAGAGGAAATGAACTAAGTTGAGTTTATTCCTTCATTTTTCTTTCTTAATGTATGTTAAATAATTTAAATGATGTCATATTTCATGGGACATTACTTATTATCTCTTGATTCTTAGTAGTAATCTGCTAATACACCTTCAGAACTGACAGATGGGACCAATGACATTTAATCAAATTAATAACCAGATACATATTTGTATAGGTTATATAAATTTTTTTCAGCAGTATATTTTAAATCTATAATCTGAAATATGTCTGTATAGGTCAGGGTCCTCCAGAGAAACAGAACTCAAAATAGTCAATCAATCTATATATCTATCTGGAGAGATTTATCTTAAAGAATCAGTTCACATGATTATGAAGGATTGACAAGTCCAAAATCTGATGGAGTAGGCTGGCAATATGGGGACTCAGAGAAAAGATGCAGTCCGAGTTCATAAACAGTCTGCTGGCAGAACTCCTTCCCTCTCCGCTTCCCTCTCCGGGAAGCCTTTTTTCTATTATGGCCTTCAACAAATTGGATGAGGCTCACCCACTTTTAAGGAGGATAATCTGCTTTCTCAATGTTTACTGATTTAAATATTAATCTTACCGAGAAAACAAAATAAATAAATAAATAAAACAACCTTCGCAGAAATATCCAGAATAATGTTTGACCAAGTATTTGGACAATGTGGTCCCGTCAAGTTGACACATAAAATTAAACATCACAGTATCTTATCTGTTAAATATCATCAGATTGTATTTATGATGCATTGCTCCATTTCTATTTAAATTTATACCCATGTTGAAAAGAGAAACTAAATTTGGACTAGAATTATATTAATACACAACAAGCAAATAACATATTTATAATTATATAAACACTGCAAATCCAATGACTTAGAAATGAATGCCTACCCATCCTTTCTGTGTGTGTTGAAGAGGATTTTGATTTAAATGATCAACTTAAATTCTTCATGAGCTTTCTGCTCATTACTCCATCTGCCTAAGGGAAAAGTTGCTTCCAAGGCTAGCTAGTACGCTGTTTCATTATTTCAGACCCTGTGGCTGAAAAGCCTGATATTTTGTAAGACTCTGATATGTGAAATGGCATAAAAAAGGGTTTTCTTTGGAGCCATTCATATCCCATAATTTCCCTGAATCTGACCAGTTACCAAGCTATCACATATAATTGAGTCCCTCCCATTTATTCATTCACTTATTCAACACATGCACTGAACCCAGCATGTGACACACACTCTTCTAGGAACTAGGGGTACATGACAAAAGTATTATTACCCTTACTGAGCTTGCACTTAAGTATCAGGAAACAAATAATAAACACATAAATCAGTAAATAAATTCAGACTTACCCAAGTGCTATGAAGAAAATAAAACAGAATAATGGTAGAGGAACNAGGAAGGCAATGGAACACGGGGAGATCATTTAGAGACCAGTAAGCCAGTGACAGATGCTGGCTTGGCCAAGGAGGGATAATAGAAAGCTTCCAGACTTGAGATACTGGAACCAAAAGAATTATTGCTGTTGTAAGTAATGGTGCTTCTCACGTGCTGTACGTACATCATATCACACATATTGCTCTATATAGTTCCAAAGGCATTTTATTATTTATATCTTGTTGGTCTTAGAATAAATTCAGCAAAATATGGGAAGAAAGATAGCTTTAACCATCATATAGGGAATGGATAGCTAATAGAATAAAATTAAGGCTGAGGGACTGAAACTTTGTATTTTGTAAATTAATGTTTGTGATATCCCTGTATAAACACCAGCTCCTGCAAAATCATCATTCATATACAAGAATTATCTAACACGCAAGGCAACTGGAACCAACGGGCCAGCTCTGTTAGAAAGGTACCCAGCAATCTAGCCATCGCTGGGACACTTCCCAGCAGTGCCTAAATTAGAACGCAGGGATTTGGGTCACAATTCAGCTGCTATAGACAGGCTCACCTCCAAGGCTGCAATCTGACTCCTGGGCTCACTCACTCACACTCACCTCGTCCTTCAAAACTACGATTAAATAACTTGGCCAACCTGAGTCCACAGTACTGCTCTCAAAATTTAGGGTTTATTAACTGTAAAATTAATACCAACTAAACAAGCCAAAAAAATTTTTTTTCCCTCTGAGAAGAAATGTAAACTCTCAGTATGCTAAGGACACACAAAAATGACAAATGTCACACATAGAATTTGTTTGATGTGTATGGTGGGTCCGCAGAGAGGAGAAGGTGACCAGAAAACAGGACACATGTGAAG
>NW_023195746.1:0-1289 GCF_002007445.2 Ailuropoda melanoleuca
GGTGGTGTTCAGTCCTTCATGCTCTTTTTCTCTTCATGGTCCTCACAGGGAAGCCCATGTAACCCCTGGCTTCAGAAATCACCTCTCTGCTCCTTACTCTTCTCTGCCTTGAGCTCCAGACGCTATGTATCTGCTCCGTGATGAGACAGCTCCATCTGGCAGCTCACTCTTTCAACAAGTAACTAATGGGAGCTTCCTGTATGCCAGTGGGGAACAAGTACAGAAGGTTCCTGAACACATTTTTTTAATTAGTTTTAGGGTTGAATTTACTGATGCATCCATTCCATAGAAAACTCAGTGCTTATTCCATCAAGGGCCCTCCTTAAGGTGCATCCCCCAACTACCCCCCAACTACCCCATGCCCCCACTTACCTCCCCTCCAGCAACCCTCAATTTGTTTCTACTTTAGAGTCCCTTACGGTTTGCCTCCCTCTCCATTTTTTATCTTATTTTATATTTCCTTCCCCTATGTTCATCGGTTTTATTTCTTAAATTCCATATATGACAGAAATCATATTTGTCTTTCTCTGACTCACTAATTTCAATTAGCATAATACCCTCTAGTGCTATCCATATCATTGCAAATGTCAAGATTTTGTTTTCTTGGTTGCTAAGTAATATTTCATTGTGTATATATGACAAACCTTCTTTATCCAATCTTTTAAAAGATTGTATTTGCATCCTGCTGCTTATAGTACATTGCAGTAGCATCCTCAAGCAGAGTCCCTCTCCTCCGCTGTATCCTCAGCTATATCACCCCAGATTCACGTCTCCAACCTCCTACCTTCCAAATGGTGGTCCCTTTTCTATTTGTAGACTAACAGCATCTATATTCTCAGATCTCTTATTGATCTCTTGGGTGTTAAGAATGGTTTGATAAGTACGTAGTTGTATTTGAGGGAGGAGACAAACTTAACTCCTCTCCCCAGTACTTTCTGATTGGATGCTGGACACGAGGACTCTGAACCTGCTAACAGGCTGGATTCTGTTGTCACCCTTCAATGAGAGCTGAATGTTGTTCTGGCAACAGGTTATGACTTGTGACACAGCTTCCTCCTTTCCAGGTTTATGTTTATTGTGGAAAGATGTACCAAATATATATCTACCATTTTCTACACTTCTATTTAAGCTTTGATGGATATCTTGAGAGTAGAATTTGATCTAGTGCCATGTTGTCCATCTTACCCCATAAGTGTGACATTTCATGGGGTCTAATGGCCCATGTCTTCATTAATATTAGTGCCAGTATTTTAGTGAATGGTGACTCTGAGTAAAACATTTAGATTTCT
>NW_023195747.1:0-2081 GCF_002007445.2 Ailuropoda melanoleuca
GGTGGAAACTATCAGTGTATATAGCAAATGCCTCACGATCAAGGACAACTTGTTATTTATCCTAAGAGTGACTTTTATTGACATACCATTTGTCTAAATTGCCAGAAATGGTCTGAAATTGGGAGAAGTTAATAGTGGATATTAACCTAACTAACAAAAATAACCTAATATTTTTTACTTCCCTATCTCAACCTGATGCAGAATGTCCCCCCTGACTGCAAAGTTTTTCCAGGAATCTTCAGAGGGCATCCTACAAGCACCCTTGAATTAGTCCATCAGAGATTACTATCATGCAGTAAACATTATTATAATCACCCTTAATCATCTGTCTTTCTTGTTCTTGGGAACTTCTTGAAGTATTGCCATTGCTG
Organism: Ailuropoda melanoleuca; assembly: GCF_002007445.2. Taxonomy (NCBI): domain Eukaryota; kingdom Metazoa; phylum Chordata; class Mammalia; order Carnivora; family Ursidae; genus Ailuropoda; species Ailuropoda melanoleuca. The sequence continues at coordinate 372 of NW_023195747.1, forward strand.
TGAAGGCCCATGTGAAATGACAGGGCTGTTCTCTCAAAGATTTGAACAGTTCAGAGACATCCTTGAAAACGTGGACAGATGACTTGCTTATATCCTACTATCCCACACTTAGGTACTTGAGAAGCTAAGCAGTGCCACTTGTGTACCTGGTTCTCACAGAGTAACTCACAAATAGAGACCCTTCAGATTCTGCCTGCAGTTCCTCTCACAGTGGGACTCAAATACCAGCCATTATGGCAAGGAAAGAGAATATTCTGCACTTTCTCTTCCCCCCTCCCATGCATATTCTCCTCCCTCTCAATAATCTTCTCACATCTGTTCTCCATGCAAACAAACCCATAGGATATGGATGCCTGGCGTTGCCTGCCTGGCTACTCAGTAGAAACATCCCAGACAGATACGCATCGACTTTAGTCTCAGTTAAGACCACTGCCTACATCTATATTGCACTTCAGTAGGTCAGAACTGCTAAGGTACTTGGTCATCATTCTATTGCAGTCCTTTCTTTCTTTCTTTTCTTTTCTTTTTTTTTTTACTCTGGATTTGTATCTGACTTCCCAACTTTATTGTTGACAGATTCTTTTTGGAGGGAAAGTGACCTGGAAATTTCCTAACCATTAGTTGGTCCCATGCTTCACTAGTAGCCCATATCCTCCTACCCAAGTCGGTGGCTCCACTTATGATCCACCCACCCACCCTACTTACCCTTAATTGACATCAAGACAATTTCATTGCTGCCCCTCCCCATGACTTTCTTCTCTGCCTGCCTGTAAGCATCTAGAGTTATAACATTCTCAGAATGGGGCATAAAGTCACAGTCAAAACTGTTCAGAAAACAGGAGACAAATCCTAAAAAGGAACAAAGCTACTGTATTTGGAAATGAAATTCTCAGGGGGATTTTTCAAGCGCTTGAACACTGGTCTTAGAACAAGAACAGCTTGAGATTGTGTTTCAGTCCTTACAGATTGCTCTCAGTCTCAGCAGGAAACAATTGTACTATGTTCTGCAGCTTTTAGAAAATAAACATTTAACAACTTGGAAACACCAGATCCAGTCCTATTACTGACAGAAAGCAAGGATGCAAATCAAAGATACGGTGAGGCTATNCAGATCCAGTCCTATTACTGACAGAAAGCAAGGATGCAAATCAAAGATACGGTGAGGCTATTTGTCTGCACTCATAGGAAAAACAAATATGAATAGGAGATATTTTCTGAATGTGACTTTCTGTTTATTTGGAGAGTAAAATACTAATCTCTGGCCAGGAATATTCCACATTTGGATTCAAAAGGTTTATAAGTGGGAATCAATCATATGTGAGAAATTGATTTTTTTCACGCAGTGGCTGGGTGAAAGGCATACTTCATGAAAGTAAATGAAGTTCTGTCTTGAGATAATGAGAATACAGTTGCCAAGGGACGCTGTGAAATAGTCCCTGTAGATCTTTCTTCCCACTTGATCCTATATTATGTAATTATTTTTGGAAAGCTTTCAAAGTGGGGATGATTTCAATGCCATAAAGTGAATAAAGGAAGTGCAACACTTCTCAATTAAGATTGGAAGAGTAATAAGAATGTAAAGAATATGAAGGCCCTGCCAGCTCCATACTATAGTTTAAGAAACAAATACTGAAACTTTTTCTTTCAAATGCTAGCAGTGATCTATGGCTCCCATATGTAGTTGCCTTTTTTTGAATCTTAAAATAGAAA
>NW_023195748.1:0-11748 GCF_002007445.2 Ailuropoda melanoleuca
GAAAATATAGAATCTCTAAGGGCAGAAATGAGATCTAATCAGGCAGAACTTTAAAATGCCATGCATGAGATGCAGTCTAAACTGGATATTCTAACAACTAGGGTCAATGAGACAGAAGAGAGAATAAGTGACCTAGAAGATAAGCTGAGGGAAAGGAAGGAAGGTGAGGAAAACAGAGATAAGCAGCTAGTAGCACATGAAAAAAGGCTTGGAGGGACTAATGATGCCACAAAACGTTCCAATGTCAGAATTATTGGGATACCCAAACGGGTGGTGAGAGAGAAATGGCTAGAAGGTATATTTGAGCAAATCATAGCTGAGAACTTCCCTAATCTGAGGAATGAAACAAGCATTCACATCCAAGAGGCAGAGAGGCCCCCTCCCAAAATCAATAAAAATAGATCAACACCCTGACATATTAGTGAAGCTTGCAAATCTTACAGCCAAAGAAACTATCCTGAGAGTAGCTAGGGAGAGGAGGTTCCTTACATATGGAGGGAGGAACATCAGAATAACATCAGACCTATCCACAGAAACCTAGCAAGCCATAAAGGCTGGCAAGACATATTCAGGGTACTAAATGAGAAGAACATGCAGCCAAGAATACTTTATCCCAAGAATACTTTATCCAGTAAGGCTGTCATTCATAACGAGAGATAAAGAGCTTCCCAGGACAGGAAGAAACCAAAAGAATATGTGACCACCAAGCCAGCCCTGCAAGAAATATTGAGGGAATTCTGTAAGCGAAGAGAGAGCCCAAGAGTCACATAGACCAGAAAAAGAGAAAGCCTACAAAAACAGGGACTCTATAGGCAATACAATGGCACTAAATTCATATATTTCAATAGCTACTCTGAATGTAAATGGGCTGAATGCTCCCATCAAAAGACACAGGTTTCAGACTGGATAAAAAAGCAGGACCCATCCACATGCTGTCTACAAGAGACTCGTTTTGACCCTAAAGACACCTCTAGATTTAAAGTAAGGGAATGGAGAACCATTTACCACGCTAATGGACCTCAAAGAAAGCTGGGGTAGCAATTGTCATATCTGACAAATTAGATTTCAAACCAAAGACTGTAGTAAGAGATGTAGAGGGACACTATATCGTACATAAAGGATCTATCCAACAAGAAGTTCTAACAATTGTAAATACCTATGCCCCCAAAATGGGAGTAGCCAATTATATAAACCAATTAATAACCAAAATAAAGAAACATATTGATAATAAGAAATAGCAGGAGACTTCAAAGTCCACTCATGGCAATGGACACATCATCTAAGCAGAAGATCAACAAAGAAACAAGAATCTTGAATGACACGTTCGACCAGATGGACTTCGTAGATATATATAGAACATTCCATCCTAAAACAACAGAATATTCATTCGTCTCGAGTGCACATGGAACTTTCTCCAGAATAGATCACATACTGGATCACAAGTCAGGTCTTTAACTGATACGAAGATACTGAGATTAATCGCTGCATATTTTCAGACTACAATGCTTTGAAACTGGACCTCAATCAGAAGAAGAAATTTGGAAGGAACTCAAACACTTGGAGGTTAAAGAGAATCCTGCTAAAGAATGAATGAGTCGGGGCGCGTGGGTGGCACAGTGGTTAAGCGTCTGCCTTCGGCTCAGGGCGTGATCCCAGCATTATGGGATCGAGCCCCACATCAGGCTCCTCCGCTGGGAGCCTGCTTCTTCCTCTCCCACTCCCCCTGCTTGTGTTCCCTCTCTCACTGGCTGTCTCCATCTCTGTCGAATAAATAAAATAAAATCTAAAAAAAAAAAAAAGAATGAATGAGTAAACCAGGAAATTAAAGAACTTAAACAATTCATGCAAATGAATGAAAATGAAAACACATCAGTTCAAAACCTATGAGAGACTGCAAAGGCAGTCCTAAGAGGGAAGTACATAGCCATCCAAGTCTCTCTAAAAAAATTAGAAAAATTCCAAATGCACAAGCTAATCATACACCTAAAGGACTGGGAGAAAGAATAGCAAATTAAGCCTAAACAAAGCAGGAGATGAGAAATAATAAAGATTAGAGCAGAAATCAATAAAATAGATACCAAAAGACAGTAGAACAGATCAATGAAACTAGAAGATGGTTCTTTAAAAGAATTAATAAGATCGATAAACCTCTAGCCAGACTTATCCAAAAGAAAAGAGAAAGGACTCAAATCAATAAAATCATAAATGAAAGGGGAGAGGACACGACTAATAATACCAAGGAAACAGAGACAATTCTTAGAACTTATTATCAGCAGCTATATGCCAACAAACTAAGCAATCTGGAGAAAAAAGTGGATGCATTCCTGGAAACTTACAAACTACCAAGACTGAAACAGGAAGAAATAGAAAATCTCAACAGACCCATAACCAGCAAGGAAACTGAAGTAGTAATCAAAAACCTCCCAAAAAACAAGAGTCCAGGCCCAGATGGCTTCCCAGGGGAATTCTACCAAATATTTAAAGAAGAAATAATACCTATTCTATTGAAGCTATTCCAAAAAATAGAAATGGAAAGAAAACTTCCAACCTCATTCTGTGAAGCCAGCATTACCCTGATCCCCAAACCAAAGACCACGTCAAAAAGAAGAATTACAGACCAATATCCCTGATGAACATGGATGCCAAAACACCCACCAAGATGCTAGCCAATAGGATCCAACAGTACATTAAAAGGATTATTCACCATGACCAAGTGGGATTTATTCCTGGAATACAAGGGTGGTTCAACATTCACAAATCAATCAATGTGACAGACCACATTAACAAAAGAAGAGACGAGAACCATATGATCCTTTCAATCGATTTAACAGAAATCACAGAAAAAGCATTTGACAAAATACAGCATTCTTTCTTGATTAAAACTCTTCAAAGTACAGGGATAAAGGGAATATACCTCGAATCATAAAAGCCATCTATGTAAAGCCCACAATGAATATCAGTCTCAATGGGGAAAAACTGAGAGCTTTTCCCTTAAGGTCAGGAACATGACAGGGATGCAACTCTCACCACTATTGTTCAACATAGTGCTAGAAGTCCTAACCTCAGCAATCAGACAACAAAAAGAAAGAAAAGGCATTCAAACTGGCAAAGTGGTAGTCAAACTCTCTTTGCAGATGACATGATACTTTATGTGGAAAACCCAAAAGACTCCACTCCAAAATTACTAGAACTCATACAGTAATTTAGCAACCTGGCAGGCTACAAAATCAATGCAGAGAAATCAGCTGCATTTCTATACACCAACAATGTAACTGAAGAAAGAAATTAAGGATATGATTCCATTTACAAAAGCAACAAAAACCATAAGGTACCTANTAGCAATAAAAACCGTAAGGTACCTAGGAATAAACCTAACCAAAGAGGAAAGGATCTACTCTCTAAAAACTAAAGAACACTTATGAGAGAAATTGAGGAAGACATAAAGAGATGCAAAAACAATCCATGCTCATGGACTGGAAGAATAAATATTGTGAAAATGTCTGTGCTGCTCAGAGCAATCTATACATTCAGTGCAATCCCTATCAAAATACCACCACCATTTTCCACAGATCTGGAACAAACAATCCTAAAATTTGTATGGAATCAGAAAAAGACTGTGAATCACCAGGGGAATGTTGAAAAAGAAAACCAAAGCTGGGGGCATTACAATGCCTGACTTCAAGCTATATAACAAAGCTGTGATCATCAAGACAGTATGGTACTGGCACAAAAACAGACACATAGATCAACGGAACAGTATAGAGAGCCCAGAAATGGACCCTGGATTCTACGGTCATCTAATCTTCGCCAAAGCAGGAAAGAATACCCAATGGAAAAAAGACAGTCCCTTCAATAAATGGGGCTCGGAAAATTGGACAGCCACATGCAGAAGAATGAAACCGGACCATTCTCTTACACCTTACACAAAGATAAACTCAAAATGGATGAAAGACCGCAGTGTGAGACAGGAATCCATTAAAATCCTACAGAAGAACACAGGCAGTAATGTCTTTGACATCAGCCACAGAAACTTCTTTCAAGACACGTCTTGAAAGGAAAACAAAAGCAAAAATGAACTATTGGGACTTCATCAAGATAAGCTTCTGCACAGCAAAGGAAACAGCCAACAAAACTAAGAGGCCACCTACGGAAATGAGAAGATACCTGCAAATGACATTACAGATAAAGGGCTGGTATCCAAGATCTATTAAGAACTTCTCCAACTCAACACCCAAAAAGCAAATAATCCAGTCAAGAGATGGGCAAAAGACATGAACAGACACTTCTCCAAAGAAGACATACAGATGGCTAAGAGACCACCACTAGCCATCAGGGAAATACAAATCAAAACCACAATGAAATATCATCTTACACCAGTAAGAATGGCAAAAAATTAACAAGACAGGAAACAACAAATGTTGGCAAGGATGTGGAGAAAGGAGAACCCTCCTACACTGTTGGTGGGAATGCTGGCTGGTGCAGCCACTCTGGAAAACAGTATGGAGGTTCCTCAAGAAGTTAAAAATAGAGCTACCTTACCACCCTGCAATTGTTGTACCAAGTATTTACCCCAAAGATACAGATGTAGTGATAATAAGGGGCACATGCACCCCAATGTTCACAGCAGCAATGTCCACAGTGGCCAGACTGTGGAAGGAGCCAAGATATCCTTCAATAGATGAATGGATAAAGAAGATGTGGTTCATACACAAAATGCAATATTACTCAGCCATCAGAAGGGATGAATACTTGCCATTTGCATCGACCTGAATGGAACTGGAGGGGATTATGCTAAGTGAAATAAGTCAAGGAGAGGAGACAATTATCATAAGGTTTCACTCATATGTGGAATATAAGGAATAGCGCAGAGGACCATAGGGAAAGGGAGGGGAAACTGAATGGGAAGAACTTAGAGAGGGAGACAAACCATGAAAGACTCTGGACTCCAGGAAACAAACTGAGGGTTACAGAAGGGAGGGGTGGGGAGATGAGTAACCGGGTGATGGGTATTAAGGAGGGCTTGGGTTGTGATGAGCACTGGTTGTTAGATGCAACTAATGAATCAGTGAACACTACATCAAAAACTAACGATGTACTTATATGTTGGCTAATTGAACACAATAACAATAATAATAAAGAATATGTACAAATGGTAAACAGGCATATAAAAAGATGCTCAACATTATATGTAATTAGGGAATTGCAAATAAAACAAGAACACACCTTTACACACCTATTAGAACGGCCCAAATGCTGGCCAAAATATCGAAATCAGGGATGCCTGGGTGGCGCAGTCAGTTAAGCACCCAACTCTTGGTTTCAACTCAGGGATGTGATCTCAGGGTCGTGAGACTGAGTCTCAAGTTTGGCTCTGCACTCAGCACAGAATCTGCTTAAGACTCCCTCTCTCCCTCTCAAAATAAATAAAGAAATAAATGTTTTTAAGAAACCCTCTCCGTCATTGCTAAGAGGAATGAAAAAGGGTACAATTAGTTTGGAGAACAGTTTGGTAACTTCTACTAAAACTAAACATACTCCTACACACAAGTGTCCAACCACAGAATGGACAAGGAAGATGCAGTATATACACACAATGGAATATTATTCAGTCTTAAAAGGAATGAGATCTTGCCATTTGCAACAACATGGATAGACCTAAAGGGCATTATGCTAAGTGAAATAAGTCAGAGAAAGAAATATCATATGATTTCACTTATATGTGGAATCTAAAAAGCAAAACAAATGAACAAACAACCAAAACAGACATAAATACAGAGAACAAACATGGTTGTAAGAAGGGGAGGAGAGGGATGGGCAACATAGGTGAAGGGGATTATGAGGTACAAACTTTCAGTTATAAATTAAGTAAGTCACAGAGATAAAAAGTATAGCATAGGGAATATAATCAATAATACTGTAATAATATTGTATGGTGACAGATGGTGATTACACTTCTCACTGTGAGCACTGAGTAATGTATTGAATTGTCAAATCACTATGCTGTACACCTGAAACTAACATTGCATGTCAACTATATTTCAATAACAAACTAACATAGTCTTACAAAATGAGCCAGCAATCATGCTCCTTCGTATTTACTGAGTTGAAAACTTATGTCCACACAAAAACCTTCACGTGGAGTTTACAGGTGCTTCATTCATAATTGCTAGAACTTGGAAGCAACCAAGATACCTTTCAGTGGTGAATGTGTAAATGTTACAGACTACATGTTTTTAACCTCCTAAAATTCATATGTTGAAATCCTAACCCCCAATGTGATGGCATTAGGAGGCGGGGCCCCTACGAGGTGTTTAAGTCATGAGGCTGGACCCCTCCTGAACGGGACTAGTGCCCTTATATAAGAGACCCAGAGAGCTCCCTCACCCCTTCCACCATGTGAAGACACAGCAACAAGACAGCCATCTATGAATTAGAAAGCAGTCCATCCCCAGACACAGAATCTGCCAGCACCTTGGTGTTGGACTTACCAGCCCTCAGAGCTGTGAGAAATGTGTTTGTCATCTAAGCCACCCCATCTATGGTACCCTCATCACAGCAGCTCTCGGGACTACAGCCACCACCAATAGTCCGTCCCCCTGCTGCCACATCTGTGAGATCCCAGCCTTGCCCAGCCCCAATTCTGCCACATCTCTCCCTCCTCAGAGGCACAGAATGCCCCCTTTTATGAGTGTGTGATAATTGCTTGACACTTAGATTGTTTCTGATATTACACTACTATAAACAAGGCTGCGGTGAACCACCTCTGAGGAATAAATTCCTAGAAATGGAACCTCTGGGTCATGAGTGTGTATTTTTTCAATTCTAAGCTGCCTTCCACAGAAGTGACACCAACTTAGTCCTGTGAGTAATGGATGAGTGGTAACCCTGGGGAAAACAACATGTTAGCAAACTGGTTTTTTCCAATCTGATGGGGGGAAATGGCATCTTATTATAGGTTGTGCTGACAAAAAGCTTCTTGAAGGAATAAGCAATTACTCAATAACTACTCTATGGAAGCCCTGGATGATCCGGTGGAATACAATGAGATATAAAAGAAATGTTCTCTGCTCTCAAGTATGGAATCAGGTGTGATGGATGGAATACACACCTGCCCTCATTTAAGAACACAAACCAACCACCTGGTCAGAGGCAGCAGTGTGGTCTGGTCAAAAGGGCCAAGCACTTCAGCCTGACTCTGTAACTAGCCAGTTGAGCCTCAGTTTCCTCCTGTGTAAAATGAGGGCATTAAATCAAATGATCTCAAAAATTCCTTCAACTTTGGGCATTCTATATTGAAGAGATATCAGTTAACTTAAATTCACTTTAAAAGTGAATACGGTACTCTCTACATATAACTGGAGTCAGTAAATACAGCAGAGAGTCACAACGGTAATGTGACCCCACCCTCGAAAAACCCAGAGCAGGGGTGCTAACGGTGTCCTTACTCTGTGCATAGAAACATGATTCAATCATTGTTCTGTGCTCAGACCAGACCTCAGGATTTTTTTAAAAGATAGATTTATTATTTATTTATTTATTTGAGAGAGAGAGAGTGTGCAGGCGGAGGGGCAGAGGTTGAGAGAGAGAATTCTCAAGCAGACTCCACGCTGAGCATGGAGCCTGCTCTGGGGCTCAATCCCAGGACGTGGAGATCATGACCTGAGACAAAATCAGGAGTTAGCTGCTTAACCAACTGAGCCACACAGGTGCCCCCAGACCTCAGGATTCTTAAAAGAGGGCCCCATGCAGCCATCTCTGGCTGGCACCAAGGATATAAGAGGAAATCCTGTCGGGGGCCATACTCATCTAACTCACAAGACACCCTCGCCTCTGCCAACCAGCATGGTTTTACACACGGAATTTGAACAGGAAAACAGTGATGCGAAGTGGGCCCTGGCAGACCAGGGTTCCTGCCTCACCAGCACCTACATAACAGCATAAAGTTGGGAAACAGAGCTAATGGTCCACAGTCTAATCTATTCATTTTTAGACCATAAACTATGAAGCACAGGATTTTATCTTTCATTAGTTTTACTCCGTATCTACCATTCCCCCACATGCATGGAAAGCAATGAATTAACTTTCAACAAAATAACAAGATGCAGACAGATTAAAAAGTAGATTACTGCATGACTTGACTTTACTGAAAGGCTGCTGTGGCATAAAGAATCTCAGTTAGTAGAAAAATGGTGTATCTGAAAGCTTCAGGAGCCACCTCAATCCCAGGGCCAGGTCTGTTTCAGGTGCATGGACCTTGGGAGAAGTTTCCCTGTCCTAAATCACACATGCTGGAGTCTTTATTTTTTTTGAGATTTTATTTATTTATTGGACAGAGAAAGACACAGCGAGAGAGGGAACACCAGCAGGGCAAGTGGGAGAGGGAGAAGCAGGCTTCCCGCTGAGCAGGGAGCCCGATGCAGGGCTCGATCCCAGGACCCTGGGATCATGACCTGAGCCAAAGGCAGACGCTTAATGATTAAGCCACCCAGGTGCCCCTGGAGTCTTTGTTTTTTATACTAGAATACTATGGGCTTGTCCTCAAGAGTCTTCTAAAAACCCAAAAAGCTGTTCAGGAAACTGTAATAGTTAGGGATATTTAAAAGCCTACGTTTGAGGAACAGCGTATTTGGGGACCATGTCTATCAGTTGGTTCAGGCTGTTCTATAAAAGTACCACAGACTGCATAGCTTATAAACAACAGAAATTTATGGCTCATAGCTCTGCTGGGTGGAAAGTCCAAGACTGAGGCACCAGCATTGTCATGTTTTGGTGAGGGCCCACTTCCTGGTTCATAGGCTGGCACCTTCCTACTATGTCCTCACATGGTGGAAGGAACATGGGAGCTCTCTGGGGCCTCTTTTACAAGGGCACTAATTCCATTCATGGGGGCTGCACCCTCATGATCTAAGCACCTCTCAAAGGCCCCACATCCTAATACCATCACCTCTGGGGGTTAGGATTTCAACATATGAATTTGGGGAGGACACAGATATTCAGACCACAGCAGTATCTTTGAAGCTTCCTAAAGACTCTAAAGATAATTTCTTTAGCCATCACCATATATGAATTAGACATCTTAATTAAAAAAAAAANTAAAAAAAAAAAAGCTTACAAAGTAAGGAGGCCAAGATATTATTATGGACTGAATGTTTGTGTCCCCCGAAAATTTATATGTTGAAGCCTTAACCCCCGGTGTGGCTGTATTTGGAGATAGGGCCACTGAGGAAGAAATGAGGGTAAAACGGGGTCATAAGGGTAAAGCACTGATCTGACAGGATTAATGTCCTTATAAAGAGATATCAGAGAGCTTGCTCTCTCCCTATACTCATGCAAAGATGAGCCAATGTGAGCACAGGGCAATAAGGCAGCTATCTGCAACCCAAGGGGAGAGTTCTCAACAGAAACCAACTCTACGGACACCTTGATCTCAGACCTCCCGCTCCAAAACAGTGAGAAAATACACTTCTGTTGTTTGCAGTCTGTAATACTTTGTTACAGAGGCCCAAGCAGAACAGTACAGATGTAATAGTTTGTTCATCTCTTATGTATGGAAGAAAATAAAGTAAAAGATTTTATTAAGAAGGATTTATGCAACTAACAGTTCCTGAGTTCCTTCTACATTCCAGGTTCCAGATGCTGCTCTCTTGAAACCAGTATTTTAGTAGAGGGATCTTGCTGCCAAGACTCCCAGCCAGAAATAAATGTAAATGAGGAGAGTGTTGAAAATGCAATTTGACTTAACCAAGGACCTGGTGCAGAGATGACCTTGCCAGCAGTGGGAGAATCTAGCCATGTACGGGCAGGGAACCTGGTCAGGACAACAACACAGACGTGGACCCTGTGGTCTCATCCAGAGATGTCCAGGTTGTGCTACATGTGAGAGAGTGGTTGGGCTTGAAAATATAGCCAATCAAGAGAAAAAATGGACTTGATGTAAGATGCTTGAATTAATCCAAGTGAATCATCATTTTTAGAAATCCATGAAGTTCTACACAGGAAAACCACCAGACAAGCATAAACTGCTAATAGTAATGGATATTTGCAAAAATAAGAGTTGAACTCATGAGTATTTAGGGCTTTTTCCTTCATGTGGAGCCTGTTTTTTGAAATGTGTGCTTTTCTGCAAAGACCTACACAGGAGCAGGCTGGGGGTGGCAATCTGTTGGCCCCACGCATGCCTTACCACTGTCTGTGATGTAACTTCATATAATGCTGTCACACCAAAAGGCCAACTGTCTACATCAGGAATGGGGAGGGACAATGAAGGTGACATGGAAGACAAAGCCTCCCCAGTGAACCAACCCATCCCTGGCAATCACCTGATTTCTTCTTAAATTTCGAATAGTCTTCATAATCTGACAAGCATCAACACTGCTAGAGCTTTTGCAACTCATTGCTACATTTGTTGCAAACATTTTAAAGGATTCACTAATCTGTCTGCGTATAAAAGTAATAACAAAAAATTCATAGCCTTTACTCCTCTAGTCAGATAATAACCAATTAGTAAATATAATGAAGAAAGATCTTATTCACATTGTAATAAAGACACAATTATTTTTGCTTAAGAAATGTATTAGATCTGGACACACCGAGATTAGTAGAAAAATCCATAGATTCCATATAGCTTGTTCAGAGTATAAAGGAGAACTGGGTCCCAAATGATACATTAAAAATGTATAAACCTGAAAAACCACCTCAGCACTTGCTAGAAAGAGTGACAGGCAGGACCTCAACTGGGCTGAGGATGAAACCCCTGAGTGCTCTCAGAAGACAGATAATGCAGATCAAATTCATTCTCATTACTCATTTACCTTGGACTAGTCTCAATAATGTAAGCTCCAAAGTATATATGCAATCATGCATAAAATTGGGAAAATAACACTGCTAAAAAAAAACAAAAATCTGATCCTAAAGTCTGGGCTTAGAACAGACACATGAAATAAAAAGAATGAGTGTAAGAAAAGAAAAGCCATTTACAAGAACCCAGGTGCTATTTTGCATACAACAATTATGTTACTTTGGAGAAAATGAAATTTGATGAAATTTATTTCCTCATCTTTATAACAATTTTCACAGCCGTGATACTTTATGAATGATGCCATTGTCAGGTGCATAATTATATATTCCTTATCACAAAAAAATTGTGTTTTGTTTTATTATTACATTAAAACATAATTTTCCTCAAAAAAAATGTGTAAGCATATTGCATGGTGCACTGGGTGTTATATGCAACTAATGAATCATTGAACTTTACATCAGAAACTGGGGATGTACTGTATGGTGACTAACATAATATAATAAAAAAACATTAAAATAAAAAATTAAAAAAAAAAGAAAACCTATAAATGGCCAGATAGTAATTATCAGCTTTACAGATCATACAATCTGTCGTAACGACTCATGTCTGCTGTTCCAGCATGAAAGCCACTGTAAAAAATACATCAAAGAGTAGAAACTGAAACTTGCATTTCATATCATTGTACGTGTGATAAAATATAGTCTTTTTACTCTTGCAATAAAAAATGTGTTACATCATCAAAAAAAAGTGTAAGATCTATATCCATAAATTTTAGTGTTCCTGAAAGACAGACACGAAAGAGTTTAACAAATGGAAAGATGTACCATGTTCGTGCATAAGGAGGCTCATTATTTAATATCTAGTCTCCTTTGTCTATACATTTAATGTTAATTCAATAAAAATTCCAATAGGGGTATTTTGGGGATATAAACAAGTTAATTCTAAGGTTC
>NW_023195749.1:0-650 GCF_002007445.2 Ailuropoda melanoleuca
AATACCCTCTAGTTCCATCCATGTTGTTGCAAATGGTAAGATTTCATTTTTTGATGGCTGTATTCTATTCCGTTGTGTGTGTGTGTATACATACACACATAATCTCTCTATATGTGTGTGTGTGTGTGTGTATATACACATCTTTTTTATCCACTCATCTGTTGATGGACATCTGGGGTTTTTTCATATTTCAGCTATTGTGGACATTGCTGCTATAAACATTGGGGTGCANAAACATTGGGGTGCATGTGCCCCTTCAGATCACTACATTTGTATCTTTGGGGTAAATACCCAGTAGTGCAATTGCTGGGTCATAGGGTAGCTCTATTTTCAACTTTTTGAGGAACCTACATACTGTTTTCCAGAGTGTCTGCACCGGCTTACATTCCAACCAACAGTGTAGGAAAGTTCCCCTTTCTCTGGGGAGAATGACACCTGTCATTTCCTGACTTGTTAATTTTAGCCATTCTGACTGGTGTGAGGTGGTATCTTATTGTGGTTGTGATTTATATTTCCCTGATGCCAAGTGATATTGAGCATTTTTTCATGAGTCTCTTGACCATTTCAATGTCTTCTTTACAGAAATGTCTGTTCATGTCTTCTGCCCATTTCTTGATTGGATTATTTGTTCTTTGGGTGTTAAGTTTGAT
>NW_023195750.1:0-1214 GCF_002007445.2 Ailuropoda melanoleuca
AAAGTAAAGGCCAGTGAAATTAAGAAATCTGATCAATACCACATGATCCGGCAATGCCATTTCTGGGTATAATGCCATTTCTGGGTATATAGAAATTAGGATCTTGTAGCAATATCTGCACTCCCAGGTTCAGTGCAGCATTACTGACAAGAGTCAAGATACGGAAACACCCTGTATCCATCTGTGGATGAACAGATAGAGAAGATGTGGTATAGAGATCCAAAAGAATCTTATTCAGTCATGAGCAAGAAGGGAATCCTGTCATTTGCGACAACTTGGATGAAATTTGAGGGCATCATGCTAAGTAAAATAAGTCAGACGGAGAAAGACAAATACTGTATGATATCACTTATATGTGGTATTTACAAAAGTTAAACTTAGACAAACAGAGAGTAGAATGGTAATTACCAAGGGCTGGGGGGTGGAGGAAATGGGGAGATAGTAGACAAAGGATACAAACTTCCAGCTATAAGGTTAGTAAGTTTGAGAGTCCCATGTACGGCATGGTGAGGGTAGCTAATAATACTGTATCATATAACTGAATGCTGCTAGGAGAGTAAATGTTAAACATTCTCACTACAAAAAAAGAATGGTAAGTACATGACAAGACGTGGGTGGTAGCTAATGCTATTTTGCAACATATAAATGTATCAAATCAACACTTTGTACACTGTAAACTTATACAATGTTATATGTCCCTTACATCTCAATAAAACTGGAAAAATGTTTAAAAAAGAAACTTGTTGAAGGTCATACAACTAAGAACTATAGTACTGGTTTTGAACTTACACACTTTGCAGAAAATCTAGGCTTGCCCTATTATAGCATGAAGCCTTCTGAAGACAAAATGTTGAACTACCCTTCATTGTAATATGGGGATCAAATCGCGTGATCTAAATACAGAGTAGTGTCAATGGCATCTTTTATTCCATCAAAAAAATGTTTTGAAACAAGAATGAAAACAAATTCTGCAACGTCTCTTAACTTGGGAGCTCTTAACTTTGGTACAAGCTTAATCTGTTTTCCTAAAGTCCAAGAACATGTATTCAATATGGCCGACCCACCTTACTGTCTGTGGCTCATGGCTAGCTCAAAAAAAAAACCAAAAAACAAAAAACCACACACACACACACACACACACACATGTGTATATATATATCAGTATTACCCAAGTGCATGGGACAAGCAGCAGAATGTAGTAACTGAATGTTTCG
>NW_023195751.1:0-1111 GCF_002007445.2 Ailuropoda melanoleuca
ATCAAAGGGAATATGTAAGTACTAACCTATCAGCAAGAGTTAAATAATTCATTGCCTCCTCACCCCTTTCTCCCTAGAAGTGAGAATAGTTGAAGTAGATCAAGTCAAGAATGGGACCTTATCTAAAACATCTCTGCATCCCTAGTCACTGGTAGGGTAGATGACTTTCATTTTCAAAAAACTAGAAACAAACAAACAAAAAAAACCCTTGAAAGAGAGAAGGAAAAAATGCACGATGAGCACTGAGTATTGTATAGAACTGTTGAATCACTATATTGTATGCCTGTAATTAATATAACACTATATGTTAACTATACTGGAATTAAAACAAAAAACTTCAAAAAAAAGACGGGGTATGGAAAGTAAGTAGAAAAGGTAATAAAATTTTAGTTTTTGTTTGAGAGATTCAAGATGCAAACAAGAATTTCTGAAGTAAAGATTTGGAAAACATATGGAAGTGAGAAAAATATTAAAGATATGCTTCAATGATAAAAAAATATTTGTGGTAATGATGTTAAGTAGATATTTTTNATATTAGTGGTAGTGATGTTAAGTAGATATTTTTTAGTGAAGGATTAGTAATGCAGCACAACTTTGGAAATAACTCCAAATCAGAACATAGAAATTCAATGAGTATTAATAGAAGGCAGGCTTGTAATGCATCCCCGGTAAGTGCTTTATAAGTATTATCCAATTTGCTTCTCTCTATGAAGACCTACTCTATGAAGTAGCTACTACTCTCAGCCCCCTTTTATGGTAATCCTCAGGGTATGCCTGAGGCTGGGAGAGGTGAATTTACTCATGGTCACAGAGTCATCAAGTGGAAGGGTCAGAATTCTACCCAGATTGGTTGATACCAATGCGCCAGGCTGTAACCATGATAAGTCATGGTTCTGTCATGAATTAGTTTTACTGATTTCCTTACTGCCTCAANACCTTACTGCCTCAATTTCCTGGCTTATGCCTAGGAAATAATGCCATGTCCGCCTCACAGGCTGCTGTGATGTTTGGATATGGTCAGATATTTGAGAAAATGTACGAATGTATACATGTAAAATGAAAGTGCTTCGTATACAGGGAAATGTTCAGATATCTAATTTATTTCAATTAA
>NW_023195752.1:0-613 GCF_002007445.2 Ailuropoda melanoleuca
ACGAAACAAAGTGTGAGGGAAAGCACTTGAAGTCACGACAGCCTTATGGAAGGTGGAAGAGGAATCAAGGTCTTTTGGTACCGTGAATGAAACACGACGAACACAGCACTGAGAAAGACTATTCGGCCCAACCCGCTTCCAACGAAATGTTTGCTCCCTGTGGAAATCCTGTCAAAACTGCTGGCAGCAATGGAACGAAAAGGCCCAAAACACGTCCGTCAGAAACAACACCGTACAGGGACCGTCTTAGCACTATCATCACCCTTCGTGAATAGGGAAACATGAGGGAAAGTGGTCGCGGAAGCCTGACGAGAGTGCCCCACAGTGGTCTCTGAGACACCACACAGTCCAGGGAAATATCAACGATCATCATCTCTCGTGAGTAAGGGAGCATGAATGAAAAGNGCATGAATGAAAAGGTTGAAGATTTTCGAGGACTCAGCGCCCTTCTCATTGGTAGTAAATCAGAGCGTCCAGGAACACACCTCCAGCGAACAGCAGCCTTTTCACTGTGGACCCCGATTCCACATTGTGTGTAGGGCCCTGGGGAAGATCCAGCCCTTAGAACCAAGAAACAAAGTGTGATGGGAAAGCCCTTGAAACCACGACGGAC
>NW_023195753.1:0-593 GCF_002007445.2 Ailuropoda melanoleuca
GTTTATGAGTCATTCTGAGTAAAGCTTGTGTATGGTGGATGGTAGAGAGCAAGGTTAAGATTTTTTGTTTTCCCCCAAAAGGATATCCAGTTCTAGTATTTGTTTAAAGTACTTTCCCATTGAATTTACTCAATGCTTTCTATAAAAAATTAGTTTAACATATATACATGTGGGTTTTTCTGAACTCTGTTCTGTTTCATTGATCTTCATAGCCATCATTATGCCAATGCAACACTGACTGAATTACTATGGTAAGTCTTGAACTAGGTAGCATACATCCTTTCACTTCCTCTTTTTTATTTTCTCAGAATTATTTTGACTATTTTATGTCTATTGCAGTTTCATGAGATTTAGAAATAGCTTGTCAATTTTGGGGTATTGAGAATACTTCAACTATATAGATCCAATTGTAGATTATAGGCATCTTAACAATATTGAGTCTTTCAGTTGATGAGTGTATGNGTATGTCTCCCTTTATTTAGGTTTTGTAAAATTTCTCTTACCACTCTTTTGTAGACTCTGTATTTTAAAAACTTATTCCTTAAGTGTTTAATGGTTTTGATACTCTTATAAATTTTATCTTGAAATTATAC
>NW_023195754.1:0-215 GCF_002007445.2 Ailuropoda melanoleuca
AGCCCAGGCTTAATTCCTTATCCCATCAAACCTCGACCAGGAGCAGTCAGAGCTGGGCCTGGCTGAAGGGGCCTTCTAGGAGTTCAAGGCCAGCTCAGAAGGACAGGGAAAAAGGGCTGGTGGTAGAGATGCCCTTATTTTCTCGGTTTCTTCTGTGGCACAGGACAGTGGGACGAACACCACTGAACGTGGTTGAAAATTACTTTGAAGGGGGG
>NW_023195754.1:349-555 GCF_002007445.2 Ailuropoda melanoleuca
GCTTGTGTTCCCTCTCTCGCTGGGTGTCTCTATCTCTGTCGAATGAATAAATAAATAAAATCTTTAAAAAAAAAAAAGAAAGAAAGAAAATTACTTTGAAGGAGCAAAAAGACTTTCAGGCTTGCCCTTCCCTGTCCCTTGCCCAGAAGAAGCCCCTCCAGGTCTGAGAAGACAGACTACTGAGTAGGACAAGGAGCCTGGTTTTT
>NW_023195755.1:0-1199 GCF_002007445.2 Ailuropoda melanoleuca
TGGATTCCTGTCTCACATCGAGGTCTTTCATCCATTTAGAGTTTATCTTTGTGTATGGTGTGAGAAAGTGGCCAAGTTTCATTCATTTGCATAGAGCTGTCCAATTTTCCCAGCACCATTTATTGAAGAGACTGTCTTTTTTCCACCGGATGTTTTTTCCTGCTTTATCAAAGATTAGTTGCCCNTGCCTATGTTCTCCTCTAGAATTTTGATGGATTCCTGTCTCACATTGAGGTCTTTCATCCATTTGGAGTTTATTTTTGTGTATGGTGTGAGAGAGTGGTCAAGTTTCATTCTTTTGCATGTAGCTGTCCAATTTTCCCAGCACCATTTATTGAAGAGACTGTCTTTTTTCCACCGGATGTTTTTTCCTGCTTTATCAAAGATTAGTTGCCCAAAGAGCCGAGGGTCCATTTCTGGGTTCTCTATTCTGTTCCATTGGTCTATGTGTCTGTTTTTGTGCCAGTACCATGCTGTCTTTGTGATCACAGCTTTGTGGTACAGTTTGAAATCTGGCAATGTGATGCCCCCAGCTTTGTTTTTCCTATTCAACAATTCCTTGGCTATTTGGGACCTTTTCTGGTTCCACACAAATTTAAGGGCTGTTTGTTCCAGTTCTTTGAAAAATGTCATTGGTATTTCGATCGGGTTGGCATTGAAAGTGTAGATTGCTCTGGGTAGCATGGACATTTTTACTATGTTAATTCTTCTGATCCATGAGCATGGAATATTTTTCCATCTTTTTGTGTCTTCCTCAATGTCTTTCAAGAGTGATTTGTAGTTTCTAGAATATAGATCCTTTACGTCTCTGGTTAATTCCAAGATAACATGATTTTTGGTGCTATTGTAAATGGAATGGATTCCCTAATTTCTCTGTCTTTAGTCTCATTGTTCGTGTATAGAAATGCAACTGATTTCTGAGCCTTGATTAGGTATCCCGCCACATTACTGAATTGCTCTCTAATAGTTTGGGAGTGGATTCTTTTGGGTTTTCCATATAGAGTATCATGTCATCTGCGAAGAGAGACATTTTGACTTCTTCTTTGCCGATTTGGATACCTTTGATCCCTTTTTGTCGTCTGATTGCTGTTGCAAGGACTTCTAGTACTATGTTGAATAATAATTCCACCAATACAACTTTAAGAGAATTTTGCACTTACATACCACATAGAGGACAAACAACATTCCAGTGTAAAAAA
>NW_023195756.1:0-929 GCF_002007445.2 Ailuropoda melanoleuca
AGCCAAAGGCAGACGCTTAAACAACTGAGCCACCCAGGCACCCCATATTAGCCTTTTTAAAAAGTGTTTATTATATGTAATAAAGTTCAGAAATATATGTATATCTAAAACAATTTCACTTTTCACATCTGACAAAATAGTGATTACATATATGATACACTCTCCCCAAAAAAAGACAACAGAAAAGATAATATTGGGGGGAAAAGAGAGAAAAACTAAATAACAAGCATCTAAATTAATGTAACTAGGCAATTTTAAAAATATATTTGTAAGTTTGATGTTACTCTTGCTTTCCTAAAAATGCTGACTGCTGTTCTAGGCTATTTGTTTAAATATCTCTCAAATACTTATCAAATGGGATTAATGATCTTCGAATAAGTGATTATTAATGTTTTGTTGGTTGGTACTTCATTTTATAGTCTCATCTTTTTTTTTTTTTTAAAGATTTTTATTTATTTGACAGAGATAGAGACAGCTAGCGAGAGAGGGAACACAAGCAGGGGGAGTGGGAGAGGAAGAAGCAGGCTCATAGCAGAGGAGCCTGATGTGGGGCTCGAACCCATAACGCCGGGATCACACCCTGAGCCGAAGGCAGACGCTTAACTGCTGTGCCACNAGCTGTGCCACCCAGGCGCCCCTATAGTCTCATCTTTTAAAATATATAATTTGTATCAATGTCTAGCATATCCCCTACGCTCTGCTAGTCATTGAGAGGAGGAAATAATGAATAAGACAACTTGCCTATTGTCAAAAAACTTGCCATCTTTTAGGGGAGATAATAATACAATATAAATTACAACAATGCATGGAAGAAAGAGCCATACAGGAACCAGAGATAAACGTTTTTGGACTTCAGTAAAAAAAAGAAATTATTTCTTCTTAAAGCTATGAATTGTGCATTCTTTTTGCATGACTAAGAAGCAAATAAA
>NW_023195757.1:0-583 GCF_002007445.2 Ailuropoda melanoleuca
AAGAAAATCCTAAAGACTGCACCAAAATACTACAAGAAGTAATAAATCCAGGAAAGTTGCGGGATACAAAGTTAATACCTAGAAATTGATAGCATTTTTATACAGTAACAACAAAGTTACAGAAAGAGACATTTAAAAAACAACACCATTTACAATTACACCAAAAAAGAATAAAATACCTAGGAATAAACTTAACCATGGATGAAAGAAACACAGGTGAAGATAACACAAACAGATGGAAAGATATTCCATGCTCATGGATTGAAAGAATACTGTCAAAATGTCCATATTACCCAAAGAAATCTACAGATTCAATTCAATCTCCTTCCAAATGCCAACAGCGTTTTTCACAAAACTAGGACAAATGCTACTAAAATTTATACGGAAACACAAAAGACCCCAAATAGCCAAAGCCATCCTGAGAAAGAATAATGAAGCTGGNCATCCTGAGAAAGAATAATGAAGCTGGATATATTACAATCCTAGATTTCAAAATATACGAAAAGGTGCAGTAATCAAAACAGCATGGTACTGACACAAAAATAGATGCTGATCAACAGAACAGAGATACCAAATATAAACT
>NW_023195758.1:0-1533 GCF_002007445.2 Ailuropoda melanoleuca
AAGAACCTAAGAAGAGGAATGCAAAACTGCACTAATTAGACAAAAACTAGAGCTATCATAGACCACTACAGACAAAAAATCATATTACAGATTGGCAGGTGCGGAAATCACTCATGCTTGCTATAAATTCCCAATATATTTTTGCTGACAGTACTGAACTTGGCCACACAAAGCAGGAGCAAATGAAGCATTTCTTTATATGATATTTTCCTTCCCCATGTCTCCCCCAGGGCACACAGCCACCAGTGACACTCTGCATATCTGATTCCTGTCAAGCTGAAAGAGAAGCCAAATACTCCACCACCCTTTTATATTTGACTTTTATCAGCACTCTGGAAAAATTGTTACGAACAATAGAAGTACTTCTGTGTCGGGCAGATTCTCAGCCTTGAAGCTGTTGACATTTTGAACCAGATAGTTCTTTGCAGGGAGGGGCTGCCCTGTGCTTTGTAGGGTGTTCAGCAGCATTGCTGGACTCTCCCTGCTAGATGTCAGCAACACCTGCCTCCCCAGTTGTGACAATACAAATTTCTCCAGATAGTGCCAGATAGTCTCCAGTCCCCCAGGAGAGCAGCATTGCTCCTAACCAAGAACCATTGGTTTAGGGAATGTTTGCAGTGCCATCAACTCCTGTTCCATATCCCTGCAAGCCTGTCCGTCTTTAAGGGACTGTGTCTGATGTTCCCCCACTACAAAAACAGCTCCCAGCCCCTGGAGAAGAGCAGTGCTCAACCACCCCAACCATAGCCAGTGTTAAAAGAATAAGTGAGTGGATGGATGGATGGATGGATGGATGAAAAGAAAAATAGAGATTATTCACAGTGTTACTCTGGGGAAAGGAGTGACATAGATGGCATATATAAAGGGGATATTTTCTGTATTTGAATTTTATCATTTTTACTTTCATGACTCAGAAAATTTTAACTTTTATTTTTAAAGCACTTGGAAAATCAAATCAAGCATTTTCTCTCTGGTAACTATGTCTTTAATGTTCTGGGGGTTTTGTTTGTTTATTTTGTTTTGTTTTGTTTTGTTTTTGGAAGTACAAATGGGGACTTTAGCCCTGGTTGACCTTTTGAATACTATATCACCAAGTCTGAAGCTTGATTTTTTTTCTTTTAACTCATGAGCAAAGAGCCGTACTTTGAGTATTTGTGAATGGGATTTATGTTGGGAAGAAAATGTACTTAGCACAAAAGTAACTGACTTGTCACATTCAGTTATGTACACAGGGCTTGAGGGTAGGGTCTGGGGTGCACATCTCGAACCCTACAGAGCTTATGTAAGCACAGGCCTTCCAGAATTGTATGCTGGGGAAATTGGTGATGATGAAGCTTCCTAGGCATGATTCTGGTCACTCCTGTTTTCCTTTGTCTAACTCAGATTTTCTGGGCAGAAGGAGAGCAGTCGGTGGTGATCTAGGTGCCGTGAGCAGCTCCCTGAGGGAGAAACAGGTGTTTTTGCCTCTCTGCTTAAGGCAGGCAGGCAGAAGTCAAAGGGCAAAGGAATAGGGCAGGGAATGTGGAAGGAAAA
>NW_023195759.1:0-2012 GCF_002007445.2 Ailuropoda melanoleuca
TCTTCTACTGCTTGGAGCAGCAACACCCAAGAACTGGAATGGTTGCTTTTCCCAGCCTGTGTGTCAAGACTGGCATTGACCCACCTTCCCCTGACCCGGACCCCAGGCTGACCTCCCAATGCCAGTAGCTGTTGCAGACCCTGAGAGCTGGGGAGTTGCCAAAACCCTCGTTCAGGACCATCTGGAAATGACAGCTGGCATTTCTGAAATGGGGAATCAAGGATGGGATGAGAACTCAGGGAAAAAGCTGAGATGAGGTTAAGTGGGGTGAGGGACTCAGAGGGGTTTGGCCAGGACTAAGGACCGAACTTCTTTGAACACAGCAGGGATGTGGCAGTATGTGTGGACTGAAGCTA
This sequence comes from Ailuropoda melanoleuca, assembly GCF_002007445.2. Taxonomy (NCBI): domain Eukaryota; kingdom Metazoa; phylum Chordata; class Mammalia; order Carnivora; family Ursidae; genus Ailuropoda; species Ailuropoda melanoleuca. Next base: position 357 of record NW_023195759.1, read on the forward strand.
TGGGTTGCTCTTTGTCCACAGAGAGTGGGAAGGGAAGGAGGGACAAGAGTAACCAGCTGCTGGACAAATCCTGTTCTCAGCAACTAAAGTTCAGCAATTAGGAGGGGTTGCTAATGTTGAAACTCCTACCACAGGGTCCTATTTAGGGTTCCAAATCTGCTTCTCTTCCTGCATTAAGCTGTGGAGGTGTATAAAAGGCTCCATGCCCCTAAGGCCCTTGACCCTTCACCTCTCCCTGTGTGCTAAGCCTCCCCCACTGCCAACCCCTCACTCACCTCATGTAGACCCCGGGAGGCACCATGGTGGAGAANAGGATAAGAATTGCTCAGAGGCCACCAGGAACTCTGGGGAAATGCTGGGGTCCAAGAAAGAATGATACCCAGCCCCACAGGGGCAATAAGAGAAATAGACTCCTTATCACATCCTGCCATCACATGCACCCACCTCTCTTCCTTCCCCTATGGATCCTGACCATCCCTCCACCCCCATCCCACCCCACAGTCCAGGTGTCCCCCCACTTCTTTACTGGTATATCCTGGGGGTGTTTTCTGCAGGAAGCTGGGCAGCCACTCATACAGAACGATGTTCTGAGGGTCAAGAGAGGGCAAAAGGGAGGCAAGTGCTGGAGCAGCCACGCTGGGAGGGGTCTGAGCCCAAGGAAGGCTTAGGTGGAGATGAGGGCCAGGCAGGGGCAGTCACGAAGGGGGCAACTGCAACAGGACAGGTGCGGAGGCCTGTGCCCCACTAGGAACATGGGATAGGAGTGGGCTAATAACTAATAACCACAGCCCAGTCTCGTGTATGATAGCCCTTCGCCTGCTCCTCATCTTCGGGGTCCATTCCTAGACACTAGCTCCAGTTCTGGGGAGCAGTGTCCTCCTGGAAAAGAGCCTTTCTGGGGGCTGCTTGTTACAGGAGGAGGGCTCTGCGGGGCAGCAGAGTCTCCCCCACAGCAGCCTGGGGGAGGGGGGTAGGAAGGAGGGGAGGGAGGACGGAGAGAGGCCAAGTGACTGACCTGGTAGGTGGCGATGACCTTCTTGCGCGCCTGCTGGAACAGCTCCTCCTCCCCGCATTGCGGTTGCCCGCGGGCCAGCCGCTGCGCGCACAGGTTGTGGTAGCAGCACCACAGCAGGCCCAGCGCCTGCAGGAAGGGGTCGCGGTTCCCTCGCTCCGCCCCGAAAGCTGCACGCGACGGGGGGCCGCAGGGGAGGAGATGAGCGGTGGCGTGACCACTGGCAGCGCAACTTGGCCGCCCGCAGCCCGCCCCGCGCCGCCGCCTCACGGTGCAGCCCCCCAGGCCCGCGCTGTCCCGTGGCGGGGTTGGGCACTGTCCACATGAGCAGGGGGCTTTGCGCGTCGAGGGGGAAGGCGGGGTCGGGCCCCGATGCCAGCTGCCCGCCAGAGAAGCTCCGCAGCACGTTGCTCCATGAGTGCGAGGAGCCATAGATGGCGCTGCCATCCAGCCAGCCTGTCACCTCCTTGGTCTGCGGGGGCACCACGTGGGTGAGCCGGGGGTGAGCTGGGGTCGCGTATAGGAGGCGGGTGTCGGTGGGCGAGGGGGTGGGAATCTCTCCCCGCCAGGCCTGGCCCAGAACCCGGGACCCGGCCCGTCTCGTCTCACCAGGTCCCGGGGATTACTGGGGCTCTGTCCGGTCT
>NW_023195760.1:0-655 GCF_002007445.2 Ailuropoda melanoleuca
GTGATTTCTTTGTTTGAAATATCCTTTCCCCATTTAGTTCTGTTCAGGTTTGCATATAGCTCATTCATCACCTAATTTACTATGTCATTTCTGATCATAACCTCTCATTGCCTTGCCAGTTTACTACTTGGTATATCTTATTATTATTTCCATAAGATGGTAGGATCATTTCTGGTTTACTTCTTCAGACTGTGAGCTCTTTACATAGAGAGACAACATCTTTTATCCCCATGTCTCAAACACCTGGAAGAAAAATCAGACTCAGAATATATATATAGGCATTTGATAAGTGTTTATTAGATAAAGGAATGGCAACAAAAATGTTTTTGGTTGTTTTTTTGTTTTGTTTTGTTTTGTTTTTTTTGATTTACCATTATCAGTTTAGGGTAAGTGTTCAATAAATATGTGAATGACTAACAGTATTGGTATGATGAGAAAACAAGAATTCATGATCCTTCCAGCTCTAAAACTCAATGATTTTAGATGTGATTATATATGAAAAAACACCAGAGAATTAGAACACNAGAGAATTAGAACACATTATTGTTTCTTTTCCATAGGTCAAGTCTTCCCTATATTAAAACTCTTGAGCTAGTTCATAATTACAGTACCAATACCTAGAGGATACCAAACAGAGTAAGACATTATAGGGTCT
>NW_023195761.1:0-1524 GCF_002007445.2 Ailuropoda melanoleuca
TGCAAATATATTCTCCCATTCCGTGGGCTGCCTCTTAGGTTTTTTAACTGTTTCCTTGGCTGTTCAGAAGCTTTTAATCTTGATGAAGTCCCACAAGTTCATTTTTTCTTTTGCTTCTCTTGCCTTTGGCGATGTGTCATGAAAGAAGTTGCTGTGGCTGATGTCAAAGAGGTTGCAGCCTATGTTCTCCTCTAGGATTTTGATGGATTCCTGTCTCACATCGAGGNTGAGGTCTTTCATCCATTTGGAGTTTATTTTTGTGTATGGTGTGAGAGAGTGGTCAAGTTTCATTCTTTTGCATGTAGCTGTCCAATTTTCCCAGCACCATTTATTGAAGAGACTGTCTTTTTTCCACTGGATGTTTTTTCCTGCTTTGTCAAAGATTAGTTGCCCAAAGAGCCGAGGGTCCATTTCTGGGTTCTCTATTCTGTTCCATTGGTCTATGTGTCTGTTTTTGTGCCAGTACCATGCTGTCTTGGTGATCACAGCTTTGTAGTATAACTTGAAATCCAGAAACGTGATGCCCCCAGCTTTGTTTTTCCTTTTCAACAATTCCTTGGTGATTCGGGGCCTTTTCTGGTTTCACACAAATTTAAGGGCTATTTGTTCCAGCTCTTTGAAAAATGTCATTGGTATTTTGATCAGCATGGCATTGAAAGTGTAGTTTGCTCTGGGTAGCACAGACATTTTAACTATGTTTATTCTTCCAACCCATGAGCATGGAATATTTTTCCATCTTTTTGTGTCTTCTTCAATGTTATTCGAGAATGATCTGTAGTTTCTAGAATATAGATCCTTTACCTGTCTGCTTAAATTAATTCCAAGATAACATATGATTTTTGGTGCTATTGTAAATGGAGTCGATTCCCTCATTTCTCTTTCTTCAGTCTCATTGTTTGTGTATAGAAATGCCTCTGATTTCTGAGCATTGATTTTGTATCATGCCACATTACTGAATTGCTCTATAAGTTCTGGTAATTTAGTAGTGGAGTCTTTTGGGTTTTCTATATAGAGTATCATGGCATTTGCCAAGAGAGAGAGTTTGACTTATTCTTTGCCAATTTGGATACCTTTTATCTCTTTTTGTTGTCTGACTGCTGTTGCAAGGACTTCTAGTACTATGTTGAATAATGATGAAGATGCGAGAGTGGGGATCCTTGTCATGCTCCTGATCTTAAGGGAAAGGCTTTCAGCTTTTCCCCATTGAGAATGATATTTGTGGTAGGCTTTTCATAGATGGTTTTTATGAAATTGAGGAATGTACCCTCTATACCTGCACTCTGAAGGATTTTAATCAGGAAAGATGTTGTATTTTGTCANACCTGCACTCTGAAGGATTTTAATCAGGAAAGATGTTGTATTTTGTCAAATGCTTTTTCTGTATCAATTGATAGGATCATATGGTTCTTGACTCTTTTCTTGTTGATATGATCTATTACACTGATCAATTTGAGAATATTGAACCACCCTTGCATCCCAGGGATGAATCCCACTTGGTCATGATGGATAATCCTTTTAATGTAC
>NW_023195762.1:0-3734 GCF_002007445.2 Ailuropoda melanoleuca
ATTTGATATGCAGCCTCAGTTGAATTTTTAATGCCACTGGAGAAGGTTTGTCTTGATCATTCCCCTTATTCGAGGAGCATCTATTTATTCAAATCCTTGCCAGTTCCCTCAAAATTCTTTCTCAACTCCTGAGAGTCTGTAGTGCGGCTTGAGGATTGCATTTCTAACAAGTTCCCAGTTGTTGCAACATCCCTTCCCAATTAAATTTCTCCACAAAATAGTATACATACGCGGTCTCCATTTGCCTGCTACAGTTAACTCCTTACCCTACTTTCAGTCTTGTTTCCAAATCCATCAGTTCACAGAAATAACTATCTATGATGGCATTGAGGATGTTCCTTTGTTACTACACCCAATAAATTTATTTGGATCTTCATCTTCTCTGATAGAATTTGATACTTGCTATTCCATTCTTAAAATTCCCATGCCATGTTTTTCGTGATACCATATTTTTCCAATTCTCCTCTTTCCACTGAGATCATTTAGGATCTTGCTCATTCCTTCTACTTGCTCATTTCCTTTATCTACCCCTTCAGTCTTTCAATTAGACAGGTGTTCATTCTTGTCACTCTTCTCTAACTGAATATTTTCCTGTGGCGATCTCATCTAGTATGACTATTACTTACACAATACTGGTTCTCAAATCTTTATTTTTGGCCAATTGTTGATTCAACCTCTGTCTGCCAGGTGTCTCACAAATTGCAGAAACTCAACATGAAAAAAAATTTTCATTTAATACTTAAACCTGTTCTTTCTCCTGGTTTAATAGGGCATTGGGAATTTGAAGATATTATAACTAGAGGACCTAGGAACACTAATCACACTCCCTAAAAGTCAGGATCATGACCAGTAAATGAAAACAGAGTTTTAGCCTCAAATCCCAATGTATTTAAATATAAGTATGGTTGTGCCATATAGATGATTAATTCATTTTTTTCATTTATACATTCAGCAAATATTTATTGAGTACCTTCCCTATGCCAAATATTGGGCTAAGTTCTGGGAATGTAGTGCTGATCAAAACACAGAGTGATCTTCTATGGAACTTAAGGTTTAATGCATGAGACAGATATAAAAATCTCACTAACATACGGTTATAATAGGTATTATAAAGGAAATGGAGAGGATTTAGTGCAATAGAACAATGAGGGATATATGTTAGATTAGGGGATTCGTTTTGGGAGAACTTCTTTGACAAAGTGGCATTTAAACTGAGTCCTGAAGAATGAATAAGAATTGTCTAGATTAATAGTTAGATAAGACTGTTTTCAAGCAAAAAGAGCAACATGGACAAATGCATTAAGAAGGAAAGAATTTGGCAGATATGAAGAATAGAAAGGTCTCTTACCAGAAGCTCAAGAAATCAGGATCTATATCATGCAGGTCCTTGTAGGCCATGGTAAGGAATTTATAGTTTACTCTAAATTTAGTCGAAAGCCATGGTAATGACATGATCCAATTTATGCTGTAGAAGATCATTTTGGCTGAATTGTGCAGAATTGATTTCTCTTAGGGGAGAAAGAGTCAGGCAACCAGTTAACAGGCTATCGAAATAGTACAGGTTAGGAGTGATGTTATCTTGCCCTAGGGTTGTGGCAGTGAAGACAGAAAATATGGGTGGATTTGGCATTTGGGGAGGCAGAGCTGCCAAGAGTTTCTTGTGAACTGGATGGGTAGATTCCTCGCTTGAGAAACTGGTTGGAGAGTGCTGTCACTTACTGAGATAGAGAACCTGGAGTGGAAGTACTTTTCAGAGCAGAGATCAAGTGATCAGGTTTGGACATTCCGTTGTCTATAAATTAAAAAAAAATCAAATTCTTGGCCTGGCATTTAAAGATATAGTTTACCTCTTTTCCTCTCTCTCCCTCTCATCTTGTGTCTTGCTTCTTTATATCTTCTCACATCCTTGTATCTTTACCTTTTCCCCATCTCCAAGACCGCAGAAGTTTCCAAACACGTAATAATATTGCACAATTCTTTGGCTAACTTCGAAGCTTGCTCTGTGAAGGCTTCCTTGACAGACTTAGGAATAATTGATGATTTTGTCTTTGTGCTTCCAAAATATTATGAAGTTCACTTCTGTCATAATAAAAACAGTACAACAACATGAGGGAAGTACTATTTTTATCATTTCATAGATGATGAAAGAAAGGCAAAACAAGGTTAAGAAAATTACTCATTATCACACAGCCTAGGAGGCAACAAGCACAGATCTATATGATTCCAAAGCATATGCTTTTAACCACTGTGTTCACATCCTGCCAAATTATTTTACTTGCCATTCCAATGGTGTCAACTGGTCTTCTATAGTAACTGTGCATCCCTTAAAGTCAAGGCCTGCGTCTTATTTATCTCTGACAGTGACAGACATAAAGCAGATGGTCAATATTGAATATAAAAAGAAAATAATACTGTTAGACACTATTCTATTTGGAATGATCTAAAGAGATCATGTACTAAGGCATATGATTAAAGTGGGATTGCATGTAGAATTCCAAGATAGATATTTGTAGTGGAGGAAAAAACTCCATTGTTGCAACCCCCTGTGTTATAGTTACTTTGAACCCATGGGGTACTCTGGTGGGAGAAATACCTAACTTTTTTGTGCTGTACCTTCCTCTTACAATCCTGGGGTCATATTGTTTTACCATAACTTCAAAGAAGCCAGTGATTATTTATCAGGCAGTAACTTGAAAGATTCTTCCTCCTGTAGGATATTCCTTTTGTCATTGGAGTGAGACAAAGCCCCAAACTAAGGCTGACTCAGTGATCAAATTTACAAAGACCTTATAATTCAGACTTCCTGTGTCTTCTCTCAATTACGTTGGCAACTTACATAACACAAATGGAGCAGGAAGAAATCAATTTGGCAATATTTCTCAAGATTAAAAATATCCGTGTTTATGGCATTGCAATTCTATTTCTAGAAATCTATAATAAGTAAATACTTGCATTTGCACACAAATATTGATATGAAAAGGTACCTGTTATAGCATTGTTATAATGGTGAGATTTTGATATAATAGTCATTCACTGAGCACTTACTATGAGCCAGGAGCTGTGCTAAATATTAATTCATTTGATCCTTGTCATGGTCTTTAATGCTTTCCACCAAATATTTTCTGCTGCCCATTTTTCAGGAACAGAGATCATTGCGTTTCCTGGTTCCTTCTGTCTGGGTGGGGCCATGTGACTCCTTCTGGACAATGAATCGGGAGTCAAACTGATGTGTGCTAGATCATTTAATTGCCTGTTTTGAGAACCTTTCAGGAAATGGGATGGCAAAAGGAAAAAATAAAGATGGTGATTTCTCCATTAACTGGAAACTCTGAGTTACTAAGAAGAACATAGCTCTGCTATTGACGTGCTATGAGCATGAAGTGTGAGCAAGATAGATCATTATTGTTTTAAACCATTGAAATTTGGGGTGATTTATTACTGAAGCATAACCAGGTCTATCTTGAGTTTTCCAACCCTCAAGACAACCCTATGAGGAAGGAACTATTTTTTATCAGCATTTGATGAATGAGGAAATTAAGGAAGAAGAAGGTTAAGCAATTTTCTTAAGATGTGCAGCTAGGAAGTGGTAGACTTCAACGCAAACCTAGGCCGTTTGAGTCTGGAGACAACATTCTTAACTACTACATATACTACCACTCATAGCTCCATGCCATCAATAGGGAAGCTTATTTTTAAAATTAGGTTATATCTAGACTATGGAATACTATGCATCT
>NW_023195763.1:0-2249 GCF_002007445.2 Ailuropoda melanoleuca
GTTAAAAAATAATGAGGCACTTTCTAGGTATTAACATTAAAAAGCTGTCCACAACATATTGTTCAATTAGAAAAAGCAACAGAATTGTATACGAAAAAAGCCATGCACATAAAGCTCCATTCATGTGAAAATGATACATGAACACACACGTGTACATATGAACAGACACACCTGTTTCTGTATATGTGTCTGCGTGTATACGTATGCATCTTGTAGCTATATATACACCTATACATACATGCACATGAACATGCACACACACAGATAATGTGTATGCAATAAAAGACAAAAATACTCAGTCCATAAAAAATAATCTGACCATTATTATCTAGATCTGTCCACTCTCAATCCAGAGAACAAACATAGCATGCTTCTAAAGTTCTTTATTCTTCTGAAGGCAGTGCTAAGATCACCCTAAACCTAATTTCTGAACTAAAAACATTTATTAGTTTTCCCCTTTACTTGTAGACTCTACATTTTAAATCATCTTTTTTTAGCCTCCTCTTGATTTCTCTATAAAAAACATGATTACTTAATGTGGTGGGCAGAATTCTAAAGGTGATAATCCTCTAAGATACTTGACCCCTTGTTATATAATCAAACATTAATCTAGGTTCTGCTGAGAAGTGATTTTGCAGATGTAATTAAAGTCCCTCTGTCAGTTTACCTTATGACATAGAGATCATCTAGGTGGGCCTGACCCAATCGTGTCAGCCCTTTATTTATTTTTTTAATTTTAATTCAATTAGCCAACATATAGTACACCATTAATTTCAGATGTAGAGTCCAGTTATTCATCAGCCCTTTAAAAGCAGGTAGTCTTATCTGGTGGATGGCAGAAGAGGAAGCCAGAGAGTTTCAAAGCACATGCAGGACTCAATGTACTATTGATACCTTTGAAGATGGAGGAAGCCTCGTAAGCAACAATGTGGGGATCCTCTTAGAGGAGAGAGGGGCCCCAAGCTGACAGCCAGCAAGGAAATGAGGATCTTAGAACCTCATAGCTATAGCCACAAGTAACTGGATTCTGCCAATTACCTGAATGAGCTTGGAAGTGGCTTATCTGGCAGAGTCTCCGGATACGAATTCAGTTATGGGCTACTTGATTTTGGTTTTGTGAGACTCTGAGCAGAGAAGCCAGCTAACCCACACCTGGACTAATGAGTTGTGGAAACTTTGATATAATAAATGTGTGTGCTGTTTTAGGTCACTAAGTTGCAGTACTTTGTTACACAGCAATAGAAAATGAATGTACCTAAACTATCCTGGATATTCTAATCACAGCTTCTACAAAGTGCAGTGGAGATATTCTTTCAGCTCATAAGTAATTCTGCCACTTGCATATATTGGATATCATTTAAGCTCTTAGAATTTCTCTCAAGTTCCTATTCTCCAAATCAATGTTGAGGATGAAAGACAGAATTATGCGAACCCAATTACTGGTATGGATTGAGACTGAGAATGAAATATTCGTTTGGGTACATCAGTGTCTAGTACTTATATACTACAAAGGAATCAGAGTTCCTGTCTTCAGAACAAAGGTTCTTAATATTTTGAGGGTTATATATCCCTTGAGAATATAACAAAAGCTATGAACCTGACCCCAGATAAAATGCCTGTATTCATATATACCCCTCATTTTACTTATTTTTAGGGGCATCTGGCTAACATATTGTGGCAGAGACATTTGGTGCTCACCAAATAAACAAAGAGCTTCCTTACATTTCCCAGCCTCCTTACAGTTAGATCCGAGTCATGTGAAAAGTGATTGTGAAGAGAAGTGACCTATGTCTTCCATCCATCCTTCCCTTGCTCAGAGACCATATGTTCCAGATGAAGTAAATACCAGGTAGTGGAAGGCCGTCCAACCTATATCAGGCTTGAGGGAATGACAGAAAAATCTTTATGATGTTAAGCCTTTGAAATGGCAGCAATTTTCTGTTGTAATAACTGAAGTTGATTCTTCTTTCCAATACAAAACTTCTATTTAAAATTTTTTCCCTCTTATAATTGAGATAATGTTAGTTAATGTAAAGGTTTACCAGGTTGTACTAGCTTAGCTCTGTTAGTATACAGATTTTGTTCTTTGGTATTTTATTTTACTTTATTTATTTTATTTTTTTTATTATATTATGTTAGTCATCATACAGTACATCCCTGGTTTCTCATGTAAAGTTCGATGATTCATTAGTTGCGTATAACACCCAGTGCAACATGCAATATGTGCCCTCCTTACTACCCATCACCAG
>NW_023195763.1:3485-5591 GCF_002007445.2 Ailuropoda melanoleuca
GGGGAATTAGGAAAGAACAAGACAAGTAAGTCGAATGGTCGGAAGTCCTACAGTAATGTAATGGAAGATAATCGTTGTTGAGGATTTTCAGACAGACAGTATCATAATGGCACTTACTAAACAGGCATTTACATTGATTTGGTTGGGGAAGGAGCTTCCTGAAGATTGTTTCCCTGACCTGGTGATTTTCAGGATCTCCATCCTAGCGTTACTTTAGAAGAGTGATATGGAACGGTGGCCAAGTGTTTAGGCTCTGGAATCTGATAGTCTTGGATCAGATCCTAGTATTGTGACCCTGAAAAAGTCCTATGCCTATCCAAGCCTCAATTTTTATGTGTGTATGTTAAAAACCATACCCAACTTCTCAAAGTTGCTGTGAAGATTAGAATAGATAATCCATGTAAATGACTTTGCAGATCATAAATCTATACACTGTAGTTATCATTATTATTATACAGATTTTCTGGTTCTGCCAAAACCGCAAAGCTAATTTTTTCCCTCCGCGTATCGGTGGGTTGTAAGGAAGGCCCCTATCTCCGGCCATATAGTTTCCTATGCTTAGTGGACTTCTCAGCATCTTTACCATCGAAGACCTATTTTTTAGATCCAGTTGCACCCCACGACTCCCTTGATGTTCTCAGCATTTAAGAATTGTGCCTTCATCTGATGCCCCAAATTAATTTTTGCTGGTAGTATTTGTTCAGTACCTAGCTGACAGTATCTGCACCATAAGTGATAATCTTATATTGCTTTCCTGGAACTGTAGCTAAATTGTAAGGCCCTTGAGGGCAGGAAGCACGTAATATTTCATTTTTGAGCCTAGATTTCTAGCATGGTACAAAATTTATCCAAATGCTCTGTAATATTTTTAGGTGGTAGCGATGGTGATGTTGGTGATGTCTAAATTTGGCTTCGTGAGTATATTCACAGCATTTCAGGGTAACAAGCATGCTGTCAACAGACCTGTGCTGAATCCAGGATCCTCCACTCCCTAGCTGTATGACCTCAGATAAGACATTTCACCTTTGTAAGCCTTGGTGAGGATTAAATGAGTTAAAAAACTTAAAGTACTTAGCAAAATACCCAGAACATAGGAAAGACAAAGCAATTACCAGGTAGCAATACCTTGCTATCAATAAGCTAAGAAATACTACTTCTCCTCTTCCTCAAACTCCTCCTTCTTCTTTATTACTATTAACTATTATTATTAAGCTTTTATTGACCATATCAATAGCTCCTGTTCTGATAACTTCCTCCATCCTTCAGGTCCTCTGAACTTGGTGTTTGACCTCACCAAGGAGTTGGCACTTAATCTTCCCTTTCCTTAGGGTCTACCCCACATTGGCCATCACATTTTCCTCTCTACAGAGCCTGGATCCCCAAGTCAACCTACTTTCTCTTTAGGACTCTCAATACTTCACATTTACCCTGTCAACCTTCAACCCTGGGCCAAGCTCATACTATGACTTCATTTCTTTCTCCAAGCTCCCAAATAGGGTTGAAGATAATTGCTGCTGCAGCAGTCATGAGCAGCTCAAGGACAGTCATTTACCACCGTGGAGACCATTTGATATGCAGCCTCAGTTGAATTTTTAATGCCACTGGAGAAGGTTTGTCTTGATCATTCCCCTTATTCTAGGAGCATCTATTTATTCAAATCCTTGCCAGTTCCCTCAAAATTCTTTCTCAAGTCCTGAGAGTCTGTAATGTGGCTTGAGGATTGCATTTCTAACAAGTTCCCAGTTGTTGCAACATCCCTTCCCAATTAAATTTCTCCACAAAATAGTATACATACGCGGTCTCCATTTGCCTGCTACAGTTAACTCCTTACCCTACTTTCAGTCTTGTTTCCAAATCCATCAGTTCACAGAAATAACTATCTATGATGGCATTGAGGATGTTCCTTTGTTACTACACCCAATAAATATATTTGGATCTTCATCTTCTCTGATAGAATTTGATACTTGCTATTCCATTCTTAAAATTCCCATGTTTTTCGTGATACCATATTTTTCCAATTCTCCTCTTTCCACTTAGATCATTTAGGATCTTGCTCATTCCTTCTACTTGCTCATTTCCTTTATCTACCCCTTCAGTCTTTCAATT
>NW_023195764.1:0-615 GCF_002007445.2 Ailuropoda melanoleuca
AGTGCTTTATGGGGGCCGCTTTATTTGGTCCCCACAGCGATCCCGATGTTGCTCTGTCATTATCCCAGTTCGCAGATGAGGAGACTGAGGCTCAGAGAGGGGAGAGTGACAGCTGGTACGGGTGGCCACAGGTTCCAGCGCAGACGGGCTCCAGAGGCTCTCCAACCAATACTGAGAGCTGCTCAGATGCTGAGCATCTGTAGACAATCGCTTTGGGATTCACGGGTGTCCAGGAATGAGAATCCTGAGTTGGAGCCAGGCAGTTCGGATCTGAATCTCACCTCTGCCCCTTCCCGGTGAGCCTCAGCTTCCTCATCTGTAAAATGGGGATAATGCCAGGCCAGCCTCAAAGGGCTGCTGGATGCACCCAAGCCTGCAGGTCAGGCCCTACATGGACGCTCACAGGGAGAGGGTCGGTGGCTGGGGAATGGCAGTGGGAGCTCCCAGGAATGGGGAAGGCAAGGGCCGAGCCAATGNAAGCCAATGCACCCATGGACTTTGGAGTTTACTTCTTATTTGGTCGGGGTGGATACAGGAACCAGGTTCCTGCTCAGGTCAACCCTTCAGACTGCGGTCCCAGTCAAGCTGTGACTGAGGGGCATGACTTCAAAGGAC
>NW_023195765.1:0-627 GCF_002007445.2 Ailuropoda melanoleuca
GCTTTTTGCATAGTGATTGAGTGCCTGCCAGATGCCGGTGGTTAGTCATTGCCTGGGCAAAATGTTTTTGGTGTAATAAGGCTGCCAGTACATCCTTCTGGGCATCATGCAGCATAAAGGGTGACCTAAGAAGGGCTGGTATTTTTTACCCTTTTCCTAACCCCAAAACTCTATTACCCCATGCTAGGACCAGAGGACTGTTGTAACTTCTTCACATTGTGAAGCTCCATGAGCTCCTTTGCCTTTAGTCCCTTCTTTTCTATAGCTGCTCTCCTTCGTGCATTATAACCTCTCTTTTAGACACTCATATTTCCCACTAAAACCCTGCCTTTTAATTGTGAAGTCCTGTAATCAATCTGATTCCCCAAGATGGTGAACCCAAGTTCTCAAANGGAACCCAAGTTCTCAAAAGAAAGGAGCTAAATTTCGGCAGCCTCATGTATGTGTTTGTGTGGAAATCACAGTATATGATACTTATCCCATTTCAGCCGTTTGCATTATTTCCCTTTGGGTGAGAATCTATTTCCTCGGGCACCATGCTCATGAACTAGTAAGTGACCTTTTCCCACATCATCCCCAGCCTGGCTTCTGGTCCCTGTGCTTGTCTCTGCACAAGTAGCTAGACAA
>NW_023195766.1:0-608 GCF_002007445.2 Ailuropoda melanoleuca
GAGACGGATTGTGGCACAGGGTGGAGGAAAGCCCAGTCTCCCCCATCTGACTAAGGGTCAAAGGCAGCTTTGTGTGAAGCTGGGTTCCCACTCTGGGTACTGGTGGCCAACTAGCGAAGAGATGTATTGGTAAGGGACTAAAATAGATTTGCTTTGGAGATGTAAAGGGGCCTAAGAACTATTCTAACTGGGCATCAGTGTCAGAGAGACTTCATTTCCATCTTTGGATTTGTGAGGACTGAAAGTATGTGTGTTATGTTAAAAGAGACTATGTATCATTAGAATAGCCTCAAGTAATTAATGTCCAAATATTCAGGCATTTTAAATGATTTATACATAATGCTATACATATAAATGGAAACCCAAAAAGTGNTGGAAACCCAAAAAGTGAATCACCCATCGTAATAATTCTACCAGTCTAGCTATTTGTTATTATGTAGAAGGCCCTCAGAGGCCACCTGGTCTTGCTAACTTTTAGGAGCTTTTCACTTATATCATGGAGTCAGGATGTTGAAAGTATAACAAAAAAAATGGGAGGTAGGGGCACCTGGGTGGCACAGCGGTTAAGTGTCTGCCTTCGGCTCAGGGCGTGATCCCGGCGTTATGGG
>NW_023195767.1:0-1118 GCF_002007445.2 Ailuropoda melanoleuca
GTGCCCAGCACTGTAGCGGGGGGCCTTCTATAGACTAGTTATTTAATCCACGCAAATCCCTAGGGGTGTTGGGGTTTGTTTGTTTTCATTTAACAGATGAAGAAGCTGACGTGTGACATGGAAGTAACTTGCCAGTTTCACCAGAAAAGAAACAAACCAAAGAGTGGTTTGACTCCAGCTTCTGTTCCCACTCATTTCACTATGTTATGTCCCAGCATCTTTCCTGATCACGACTAGTCAGAATGAAACCGGCCGGACATAAGAGCCCCAGGAAATTAGGTTTAAAATCTCTTTAGGCCCATTGCTAATAGGCTTTTCCAAGGCTCTGATTAAAAATATTCTTTGTCTTTACTGACCACTAGAATGCCCAAGACCGAATGAATGAAATGGGCAAGCAAAGATGGCGGGTTCTAGCTCCAACCCCAATTTCTTTTTTGTTTTTCTAAGCGAAATTTGAATTCCCTGGTGCTTGTCCATGTGAGTAGACCATACTCTTCACATTATATTAACGTAAACACTCCCGTATATATTTTCCAACTTTGCTTTAGACTAAATAAAACCTATATGAATAGACACAGATTATGAGAGAATTGGCCAAAAAAAGCAGTTTGGGCGCTAAAAAAAGAACTAGGTAGATTTTTAAAAATATGGTTAATATTATTTGAAGTTTCTTTTTTTTAAGATTTTATTATTATTATTATTGATTTATTTGACAGAGAGAGAGACAGCCAGCAAAAGAGGGAACACAAGCAGGGGGAGTGGGAGAGGAAGAAGCAGGCTCCCAGCAGAGCAGGGAGCCTGATGCAGGGCTCGATCCCAGGACTCTGGGATCATGCCCTGAGCCAAAGGCAGACGTTTAACAACTGAGCCACCCAGGCACCCCTATTTGAAATTTCTTATTTCTAGTTTACATCTCATAAACATGTATGATCTATCATGTTTTTAAGACATAGGTGTGACTTGCTGAATTGATAAAAAAATCACCAAAAATCATTATGGCTTAAAAGGTAAACTATTTGCTCTTCTGCAAGTAAGTGAGAGGGCCCGCCAGCTTTGGGTGCACTCATGTCCCTCAGTGTGCCAGCCCTCAGCACTTCTGGCCCTGGCAGAGGTAAGGA
>NW_023195768.1:0-1858 GCF_002007445.2 Ailuropoda melanoleuca
AAGGAAGAGTTCACCAGAGTGGTTTGGAAACATGAATATTGTGCCACATTATTATATGTAATAGACAACAGCGTCTATGAAACATACTTCAACTAAAGCTCCCTCATGCATAGGTATCCCATCTCAAAATTGGGTTTGTAGTCCTACGGAAACATCAAAACCCTTATCTCTAGGAAACAACGGTGTCAAGATAATGTCCACTAGTAGCATCATCGATTATGATTAGGGAAGCATGACTCAAAGTGGTTGTGGAAGCATTAGGAAAGGTCTACGTATATATCTGTAAGAAACAACAATGTATAGGAACAGCCCTCAACTAACATCACCCTCACGATTCTACATCCCTTTAGAAAATAGGGGGTGTATGAATCACCAAAGGACCGCATACATATATCTAAGAAAAAGCAGTGTACAGGGGCGCCTGGGTGACACAGCGGTTAAGTGTCTGCCTTCAGCTCATGGTCTGATCCCGGCATTGTGGGATCGAGCCCCACATCAGGCCCTTCTGCTATGAGCCTTTTTCTTCCTCTCCCAATCCCCTGCTTGTGTTCCCTCTCTCACTGGCTGTCTCTATCTCTGTCAAATAAATGAAAATCTTAAAAAAATGAAAGAAAGAACAGTGTACAGGAAAAACCCCTTACAACGAATATCACCATACATGAATATGGAAACATGAACAAAGATTTAGGTGGAATCTGAAGAAAAGGACCACATACATATCCCTACAGAACACCACTTTACAGAATACCATTAACAATTAACATCATCTTTCACGTATATGGAAGCATTAATCAAAAGATTCTGGAAACTCGAGGACTCTGCCCCATCCTTATTTGTAATAAACCACCGTGTCCAGGAAAACACCTTCAACTAACATCAGCCACCTCGATACTGATCCCTATTCAACATTAGGTGTGTAGGCCTAGGGAAATTTCCACATACTTATAGCTTAGAAACAACGGTATCATGATACTCCACTTCAAGTCATATCAGCCTTCCNACTTCCTGAAGAGGGAAGCATGAATCAAAGTGGTTATGGTACCATTAGGAAAGGCCTACTAACATATCACTGAGAAACAACAGTGTACAAGAATTATCTTACAACATAAATTCTTTGGTTAATGTGGAAGCCCTATCATAAGTGGTTGTGGCAATGTAACGACAATTCCAAAAATTTATCTCTAAGAAACAACAGTGTACAGGAACCCACTTAGCCCTAACATCATCTATAATGACTATGGAAACATTCACCAAAGTGGTTGTGGAGCCAGGCTAAAGTACCAAACACTTATCTCTGAGACACAGCACTATACAAGGAAAGACCAACTATTTCTCAAGATTTGCTCCAACATACATGGCATTGGTGGAGATAATGCTAAGGGAAATTAGTGAAGCAGAGAAAGGCAATTATCATATGGATTCTCTCATTTATGGAACATAAGAACTAGGAAGATCTGTAGGAGAAGAAAGGGATAAAGAAAGGCAGATAATCTGAAGGGGGGGAAAGCATGGAAGACTATGGACTCTGAGAAACAAACTGAGGGCTTCAGAGGGGAGAGGGGTGGGGGAATGGGATAGCATGGTGATGGGCAGTAAGGAGGGAATGTATTGTATGGTTACATGGGGCATTATCGTAACTAATGAACCATCGAACTTTACATCAAAAACCAGAGCTGTAATATATAATGACTAACATAATATAATAAAAATACATAATAATGAATAAATAAATAAATAAGTAAATAAAAGAAAGACCAACGATCATCATTTTTCACGAGTAAGGAAGTTTCACAAAAGTGGTTTGGAAACATGAACATTGTGCCACATTCTTATATGTAATAGACAACTGTGTCTAGGA
>NW_023195769.1:0-1736 GCF_002007445.2 Ailuropoda melanoleuca
CAGCTTGGGGTGAGAATAAGCAGGAAAGGAGTATATCCCAATGATGGCAATTAAGTCTTCAAACCAATTTCAGAATAAGGCTGTTGATTGTTCCTTTCTTCTTGTGACTTTGAAGCTCCCTTGAATTTTCAGAATCACAGCTGGTAATGTACTGCAAAGTCTTGAAGCTATAAGATATAGTCTGGCTAAGTTACATGTGGTTTCCATATTAGCTTGTTTAAAAGGGTGAATTTGTTGAAAAGCAGATTAAGTTGCCCTACCAGTCAACCCCTTGAGAATTATAGAAGCCTCCATAGACACCTCCGCTAATTCCTCTGCTGTTGCTGTGACCACCTCCACTACTATTGCTGCTGCTTGCATGTCTACTACTAAAGCCTTAACAACTTTTAAACATACACTATAGTAATATTAACTATAGTTGCCATGACATACATTGCATCCCTATGACTTATTTTATATATTTATGTATTTATGTATGTATGTATGTATTTAATAACTGCAAGTTTGAGTCTTTTGACCCCTTATCCCATTTCCCCACCCCACCCCCCACTACCTGTCTCTGGCAACCACCAATCTGTTCTATCTATGTGCTTATTTATGTGTATGTGTTTGTATACACATGCATACATATATATATACATATATATGTATATATAGCATGTATAAGTGGAATCATATAGTATTTTTCTTTCCCTATCTGACTTATATCACTTAATATAATGCCCTCAAGGCCCATCCATGTTGTTGCAAATGGCAAGATTTCATTCTTTTTTATGGCTAAATAATACTCCATTGTGTGGTGTGTGTGTACATTGTCTTTGTCCATTCATTTGTCGATAGACGCTTAAGTTGTTTCCATATCTTACCTATAGTAAATAAGGCTGAAATGAACATGGGGTGCATATATCTTTTTGAGGTAGTGTTTTTATTTCTTCAGATCAATACCCAGAAATGGTATTCCTGGATCGTATGGTAGTTATGTTGTTAATTTTTTGAGGAACATCCATACTGTTTTCCATTATGGTTGCACCAATTTACATTTCACCGACAGAGTACAGTAGCTTCCTTTTCTCTACACCTTTCGAACACTTCTTATTTCTTGTCTTTTTGATAATAGCCATTTTGGCTTGTGTGTTAGGTAATATCTCATTGTAGTTTTGATTTGCATTTTCCTGATGATTAGTAATGTTGAGCATCTTTTTGTGTACCTGTTGGCCTTCTGTATTTGTTCTCTGGAAAAATGTCTCTTCAGATATTCTTTCCTTTTTTATTTATTTTTAAATTTCTTTATTTTTTCTGCCCATTTTTAAATTGGATTATTACTAGTATTTATTTTTACTGTTGTGTTGTATGATCTATTTTTGATATTAACCCCTTATCAGATATATGAATTGCAAATATTTTCTCCCATTCAGAAGGTTGGTTTTCATTTTGTTGTATCCTTTGCTGTGAAGAAACTTTTTTTATTTTTTACTATTTTTTTTAAAGATTTTATTTATTTGAGTGAGTGACAGAGAGCACAAGCAGGGAGGTGGGCAGAGGGAGAGGGAAAAGCAGACTCCCTGCTGAGCAGGGATACCAATGAGGGGCTAGATCCCAGGACCCTGAGATCGGGACCAGAGGAGAAGGCAGATGCTTAATGGACTAAGCTACCCAGCCACCCTATGTGGAAACTTTTCAGTTTGATGTAGTTCCACTTGTGTATCTTTTATTTCGTTGCTTGTGCTTTCCAAAGG
>NW_023195770.1:0-12610 GCF_002007445.2 Ailuropoda melanoleuca
CAGGATCATCTCCTGATTTTAATGTGAGCTGATTGGCAACCTAATTCCATCTGCAACTTTAATTCCCCTTCCCCATGTAAGGCAACATGTGAGCAGATTCCCAGGATTAGAACATGGACATTTGTGGGGGCATCTTTGTGCTAGAGATGTTACCCAGGGCTGAGTGTCAAGGAGCAGGGACATATATGAATGCAGGACCCCATCTCCTCATGGGTGCCTAGGGAGAGAATAAGAGGGACTTAGGGTTGCCCCTTTCTGGAATCTCAGGGGGCAGACCTCTTGAGCATCTATACGTGACCTGTGCCCCTCTCATTGTGCTCCTCACTTTCTGCACAGACGAGAGCTGAACTTTTCTGGGTGGAAGATTTGTGGTGGGCCCCTCACTCAGCTCTGGTCCACTCCCTCATTCACCCAACTCACTGTTCTACTTGTCCCTCCCCCGTGCCAGGGTCTGTGGTCCAGGTGGGGTTGACTCAGCCACCCTCAGTGTCCAAGGCCCAAGGATAGATGGCCACCAGCACTTGCACTAGGGGAGCAGCTCAGCTTCAGCAACACCTGGGCTTTGTTGCCAAACTCCTGACCCCCAGATTTGCAATTGCCTCTCAGGAGAGATTCCTGGGCTCCAGGTCAGGCAGCCAGGCTTCTTGATCTCTGGGCTTCAGCCTGGAAAAGAGGCTGATTATTACTGCTTAGTGTGGGACAGCAGCTTGATGCCTACATTGTCCTCAAGGCCCACAGGGAAGTGAGATAAAAACCTGTTGGCTGTCTGTACCTTCTCACTGTCCAGAGTTATTGCTGTCATTTTGTGGGCAAGTGGCTGCTGCTGAGTTCTAGAGTAGTGTAATGGGGGCCGTCCTTTCTCCTCTGGTTCTCTGATACTGTGTGGTTGATGCACCCCCATTTCTAAGGTCCTGGGTATGGTTTGCTGACCCAGCTGTCCACAATTTCTGGAGCTTTTGGTCAGATCACTCAGTCCTGCACTGGAAGTATTGGTGTGGATTATTATGTTAGTGACTGGAACCNATGACTTGAACCAGCTTTGCTCAGGGAAAAAAATGCAGAGTCCCTCTTCTTCCCTCGAAAGTTCTGCTTACTTCCAATTTCCTGATACTATATGTGCACACCCAAACAAGAGACGCAATCAACCCTTGGGTCCAGTATCAGGCAGAGGTTAACTGGCATGTGCCAAAGAGGGCTGGGTGGTCCCTCCCATTCCTCAGAGTGGTGCACCCAGAAGATGTGCTTAGCTCTCTCTCCCTGTCCTTGAGGGCTTCCCTATTTTGTCCCCCAATCAGGTGGATGGAGAGAGAGCAACACAGGATGAGGTGAAAGGGATCCCCCTGACTGCCACGATTTAAAGTGGGGTGGTCTTGGCTGATCTGTCATGGTCTTGGTCCTTCTGCTGTTCTTTTTTTTTAAAGATTTTATTTATTTATTTGACAGAGAGATAGCCAGTGAGAGAGGGAACACAAGCAGGGGGAGTGGGGGAGGAAGAAGCAGGCTCCCAGTGGAGGAGCCCATGTGGGACTTGATCTCGGAATGCCAGGATCACGCCCTGAACTGAAGGCAAACACTTAACAACTGCACTACCCAGGCACCCCTCTGCTGTTCTGAATCTGGAACAAGTTCTCTCTGAGGTTGGGTTCCCTCTGGAGCCCCCTGTACAGTGACCTACAATGGAGGAAGAAGCTGTGGAGGTCACTTCACTGAGTGAAAGGCTGTGGAAGAGGCTGCAGTCTTAGGAGGAGGCTCGTGGGCAGTGAAGAGACCCCACTCTGTGAGGAGGGGATAGTGGACAGGTGGATGGGCATGCAACTCTCTCTCCAAGGTCCCCTTGTGTATGTACATCTGGCCCTAACACAGCAGGAGGAGTTGTGGGCCTGCCTTGCCACAAACCCCTGGGGTACATCAGCTGTGGGAGGCCATCAAGGGGAGGGGAAGGATCTGCATGACTTCCCTGTCCTCCCTTTGAGTGGGGCAAGTAGGTAAAATCGACTTTGGGCCCCTCAGGAAGCAGAACTCAAAGGGCCTTTCCATCATGGCCTAGTCCTCTTTCTTCGCCACTCCTCACACTCTCTGCTCAGGTGATTTGCTGACAGTGGATCAGGGGAGGCCCTGCCACTTCCTTCTTATAGACATCATATGACCTCAGACTCACCATCCCTGTGTCTCTTTCCATTTCAGGGCCCTGGGCACAGTCTACACTGTCTCGGGAATCTCAGTGTTGGGGTCTCCTGGACAGAGAGGTACTGTGTCTTGCACTGGGCTCGCAGTGTGTCATTGTACTTTGGCACCAGATGAATGCNTCATTGGACTTTGGCACCAGATGAATGCTGTCCTCAAAACTGTGATCCTCCGAAGTTCCTGCACTTAGCTCCATCTGGTATTATGGTGATGCATGCTGCTTCAGTTAGTTGTGAAAAGTCATATTCAATGGAAAACTGAGCATATTTAGAATGATATGTTCATTGAATAGATAGATGTTAAGAAGTGTCCTCTGAGGATTCATGTGAGAGTTCTTTTCTCTAGGAAATTGTCTTGATGACTCATCCCATGTCTTCCGTGACCATAGGATTAACCATGCTTTTTTGCCTCAATTTGGACAAGTCACTTAACTCCTTTGCAGGTAGGCTGCATGCAGAGGTGACTAAACTTATTTTACAAGTTTGGACTAAATGAACAAATGCATTGACTGCTTAGGACATATGGAAGACCCCTGAGGGTGGGGTCTTTGGAAAAACCCTGAGCGACTGTGGTTAACCTGGCCAGGAGGGCAGTGATACCGCATTGCTACTATGTATCCTCCATCCTCTAGATTCCAGGAGAGACATCCAGCTGTAGCCACCCATGTTTTAAGAAAAAGTGGCAGGGACAAAAAAGACAAAATGTCAGACACAAAAGAAAGAACTGAGAAAATAATGCCCATAACATAGGTTGATGGGGGTTGACTGTGACAATGGAGAGAGACAGCTGTGACAAGACAAGGATCTCAGAGCTGCAGAGAGGCGCATGCCTCTCTGAGTGATCATGATTTGCTCAGAGGACATGACCCAGTAATGTGAGACTAGACTGTCAGTAGGCCACCAACCAACATTTAGTGAATGGTAGCATGACAGATACATCCCAAGATCTTACATGAATACAACTTCTCTCTCTCCTCACAAATGCCCCCTTGAGGAATTACTGTTAGTCCTGTTTTAGACATGAGGAGACGTCCTCCTAGAAATGTTTTTCGATCCTGCTGTGTGTCATGTGCTGTGAATGGCAGAGCGAGGCATGGTGCAGACCGTGCAGATTCAGATCCGGCACCCTCCCCACTGCAACATGTTGTCCTCATTGCACTGTCTCCGGAGAATCTCTGTCCCGTTCACCAGGTGAAAGGAGGTATGTGCAGGATTACTTTTACGAACCTCACATTCTCTCCCTCCATGGATCCTAATTATTCTTGGGAATATATACATAAAATAACCACACAATAAAAAGTTCAACTAATAGGAGATCCCTGAAAAAGATGACCTGGGCATAGCTCTAGTCAGGGAGATTTTGGGAGGTTCTCTGGAAGAGGGGCTGACTGAACCCCTATCTGAGGAATGCATTCAGGGTAACTTGGGGTGCAGCCTGGGTAGTGGCTGGAGTGGGCAGTGGAGGAGGAGGTGATGCCTGCAGAAAGAACATCGTATGGATGGAATCAGGAGGTGATGAGGAAAGTTTGATGAAGTGGTGATGGGAGGTCAATGTGACTGGAGCTGTTTCTCAATCAACAGACAACTTGTAACCAGCCAAGCAAACTGCATGCTGCCTAGACACAGCTCAGTGCAGTTAACTCGAAGCCACAGTAATGCTGTCATGAGGCTCAGTCTTCCAAATGTGACATGAGGTACAGTGAGAAGCCGAGTCCTTCCCAACCTGTCTGCTGCACACACAACAGTGTGATGTACATGTTTGGAGTTGTCTCCAGGAAAACAGGATGATAAAAATCAGCTACATCCTCTTGACTGCTTTAGCGAGGCCTTGGGCAATTTGGAGCAATTTTACATGTATTTATTTTTTTTAAAGATTTCATTTATTTATTTGACAGAGAGAGAGAGACAGCGAGAGAGGGAACACAAGCAGGAGGAGTGGGAGAGGAAGAAGCAGGCCTCCCGCCAAGCAGGGAGCCCGATGCGGGGCTCGATCCCAGGCCCCTGGGATAATGACCTGAGCCAAAGGCAGACGCTTAACAACTGAGCCACCCCGGTGCCCTGTACATATATTTTAAAGATACAGTGTGGATTTAGAACGATAGGCAGCTTTACAGCATATCTTGGAATCTCTGTATATCTTCATGTTTTCTTTCTATATATACAAGCCTTATCAAGATAATATTTGGTAAAATATACATGGCTAAAGATAACTGATTTTATTCCCAAATAGCTTTCTCTATGACTGTGAAGATGAATTAAATAAATTTACAAGTTCAAGAAATCATACATATATTAAATATCCAAACTCTACCATTACAAAATTGTGCATATGATAAGCTTTAATTTTTTTTTTAGGTTGGATGAAGAATATAACATCAAAGCCCTGTTTAATGACCTAAATTCAACCTGAGAATCTGGTCACTATTATCCAGAGGTGCCACGTCATATTATTCAGTATACAATTTTAAGAAAATTGTATTTTTTAAAATTTATTTTATTAAAATTTAATTTTTATTTTTTAAAATTTATTTTTTTTAAATTTAATTCCTTTTAAAGTGACGCTCTATTTTGAAGTTGATTTTCATGTCTGTGACCTAACAGTGTGCACACAACTGCATGAGGAGTCTCTCTGAGACACAGTTTACATTGAACTGTGATTCCTGCAAACACCTGAGGATAATCAGTCATGGACTGTGGCTTGAGGACATTCAAAAGAGTATGATGTGGTGAGTGACTTTAGTGCAAATGGCAGCTTAAAGACCTCCAAAAACTCTCTCTTCAAAAAAAATCAATGAGGAAACTGGCAAAAATTGCCACCAATATCTTAAGAACTCTGGAAATAAACTCAAACTTGCAGCAGTAGAGGGAATGTTGATACTGGTGGAAGAGGGAGGGGAAAAGAACAGGTGACTCTCAGTCAAAACCATGAGTTTTGTGCTGTTTTAACATGCCTAGTCCCATCCCCTGTCCTGTGGCTCCAGAGTAGTACAGAATACTAAAGCCCATGTTCACAGTGAAAGTCAGCAATTTGGCAGCCACTGGAGAGAACAGAATGGGTCTGGAGCTCCCTCAAAACCTCATTTCTAGAGAAATACTATCTATCTGAGGGATGTCTGCAAGACCCTACTTGTTTGACTGTTTGTATTTAATCTCACTTGGTGCTTGCCCAGAACAAAAAGCCTTTTCCCAGCATAATTGTCAAAAAAGAAATTATAGGCAGTTGCTTAACTTGTGGTTGGTTGGTTAAAGTGATAGATATTAGTTGGAGGAAACAATAGAGTAATAGGAAGCTTACAAGGACCACCAAAAAATGAGATTTCCATAAGGGGATTTGAAAAGTTCTGACTTATTCTTACGAATCTAGAACACTCTAAGCATACCCCAGAAAGACCCTAGAAGGCCCTTAGCTCTCCCCTCTGCCTGACCTGGATGTTCTGCACAAGCAACAAATGAAGGTTTTCAGCCACGAGCTGAATTTTGAAGATATGATTCAACATGCTCACAAAGCGCTTCGACAAAGACTGAATGACTTCTCAGCTCTAGGCTGTTAGTGACATCTCTATCCGGTCAATAGTTGACCACCATATAGCTGAGCAGGGACTATAGTGGTCACACGTGACAAATACAGACTTTGGAGAATTAGTTCATTAAAGTCACTAATGAGAAAGCAATGACAAAAAAAAATAGCAAAGCCAACAAATCCTAGGGAAGAGTGAGAATCAGATTTCTAGAGTTACCATATGATATTATTTTAAATAACCAATTTACAATCCCCCTCCCCAATAACAAGATACCTGCAGGAAACCAGAAGTCTGACTGTGCAGAAAAAAGTTGGCATACCAGGACCAAGTGTGCCTTCCTATGACAGGCCTGCTTGTCAGACTGACCCTTGTCTGAAGTCTGGGAACTTGGAATCAAGAGGGTCCCACCATTCTCTGGTAAGTGTGGCTTGCTGTGCCTAGACTGTTTGTGCAAACACTATGGTTTATGCAGAACATATCTTTGCTGATAGAATTCTGAAATTCAGGTATGTGCTAGGCAGAGGGTGCCTAAATGACCAGTTCCCACTAAAAACCTCTGAGTACAAAGTCTCTAATGAGCTTTCCTGGAAGATGTTTCCCACTTTATTGCTGGAGGAATGAAGTGTACCTTTGTGATGCCACTGGAGCAGTTTTCTTGAAAGCTTGTGCCTGGTTTTCTCTGAACCTCCCATGCACCTTTCCCTTTGCTTATTTTGCTTAGTGTGCTTTCACTGTAATAAATCATAACTATCAGTATGGCTATATACTGAGTTCAATTAGTCTTTCTAGAGAGATGGATGTTGGAGGTGCTCTTGGGCTGTCCCCTAACATAAGCTGATATACAAAGAGATAAAAGCAATGAATAGACACTGTCCCTAAGCAAAGTCCAGACACTGGACTTACGAGACAGATACTTTGTATCACCTCTTCTAAGTATATGTAAAGAATTAAGGGAAATGATATTTAAAGAACTAAAACATAGTATGAGAATTATATCTCTCCAAGTAGAGAATAACAATAAAAAAGATGTGAATTATAAAAGAGAAACAAATAGATATCTGGAGTTGAAAGTATAGTAACAACTGAAAATGTCACTAAAGGGGCTTGTATTCATTTCCTAGGACCTCTAAGAAATTACTACACACTACATGGGATAAAACAATAGACATTTACTCTTTCACACGTCTGAAGGCTGGAAGTCTGAAGTCAAGCTATAACTTAGGCTCCGCTTCCTATTGAAAGAGCTAGAGAACTATCTTTCCTTGCCCCTTTCTATCTTTTGGTATTTTCTGGAAGTTCATGGCTTTCCTTGGATTGCATCTGCATCACTCTAAACCCTACCTCTGTCATCACATGGTGGCTTTCTCCCCTCTGTGTCTGTGTGTCCAAACCTCCCTGCTCTTATAAGGACAGCAGCCATTCAAACAGGGCACACTCTAATCCAGTGTAACCTTATCTTGATTATATCTGCAAAGACCTTATTTCCAAATAAGGATACTTTCACAGGTACTGTGGGGTACAACTTTAATGTATAATTTTGGGAGACACAAAGCCACAACAAGGCTGAACAACAGATTTGAGCAGGAAAAAGACAAAAACAGCAAATTTGAAGATAGATTAATAGAGATCCAGTCTGATGAACAGTGAGTTAAAAAATATGGATGGGAGAAAAAACTAGCAGATCCTCACGGACCTGTATAATACAATAAGCATACCAACAGATGCACAAAGAAGAGTCCCCAGAAAAATAAAAGACAGGGAATGAAATATAAAATAAGTAAAAGATAAAATAAATCAAAGAGAGGGACAGTGAATATATGTGAAGTAACAATAGCCAAAATGTCACCAAATTTCATGAGAAACATTAATAAAAATGTTCAAGAAGTTCAAAAAAGTCCAAGCGGGATAAACCCACCTCATAATAAAATTGTTCAAGGCCAATGACAAAGAGAAAATCATGAAAGCAACTAATCATTTACAAAGGCTCCTCAATTTTATGGCTAATTTTCATCAGAAACCAGAGGCCAGAAGGCAATGGGATGACATGAAAAGTGCCAAAAGACAGAAACTGTCAACCAAGAGCTCTGTATCTAGCAGATGTCTTTCAGTAATAAAGGAGACATTGAGACATTCCCAGATAACATTTGAGAGAACCCACTGCTTTCACAAGGCCTACAAAGAAATCCTAAGAGTCCTTCAAGCTGAAATGAAAAGACAACAGAGTAACTTAATTCTACATGAAGAAATAAAGAGTTGCATAGGTTAATTATACAAGAAAGTATAAATATATAAGTATGTATATGTTGGCTAATTGAATTTAAATAAAACATAAAAGTATGTAAGATGTGTATAATTGTGAACAATGTATTATTTTCTCCTGGTTTAAAAGACACCACCTGAAGTAGATATTATAAACATGCTGATGAGCACACAGTGTATAAGATGTAATTTGTGTGACCATGGCAATAAGGAGAGGGTGTGCATTGAATCTACGTGAAGGTAGTTTCTATATGCCGTGGAAATTAATCTGGTATAATCCAATTAGAATGTTATAATTTAAGGTGTTAATTATAATCTGAGGGAAGCTACTAAGAATACAACCCAGAATATACAGCAAAAGAAGCACCATGGAAATTTATTTGGTACACTAGAACATAACATAAAAAACCGGTAATGGAGGACTATTAGAAAAGAGATGACATATACAGCCAAAAAAACCAAACCAAAACAAAAAACAGATACCAATGCTACCTGATTAATAATTAAATATTCATGGATTATATACTCCAATTCAGAGGCAGATATTGGCAGAATGGATAAAAAAAAAAAACCTATAATCTCTATTTGCTACCTATGAGGGAGTCACGCTTTAAGTCTAAGACACAGAGAGGTTGAAAATAAAAGGAAAATAAATACTAAGCAAGTAGTAACCGAAAGAGAACTAGGCTGGCTTTGATAATATAAGACAAACTTTTATGACATTTTTCTTCTAGAAAAAAAAAGGACATTTTATAATGACAAAAGGGCCCATCCTTCGAGGAGAGTATGAACATTTTACAAGAGAACTCCAAAATACATAAAACAAACTGACAAAAATGAAGAGAAAGAGACCCCTCAACAATAACAATTGGAGACTTCAATATTCAACTTCCAATAATGAATAGAACCTGTCATTTCTTGTGATGCTCACAAGGGTGGGCAGAGTAGGGGCTGAGATCCATATTTCATGGTGCAGGGTACTGAAATTTAGAGATTAAGTGACTTTCTCAGAGTTGCAGCACAACTGCAACTGAATGATGGTTCTGAGTCAGGGGATACAGATGGTTCCCTGGAGATAGAGATCCCTAGTCACCTGAATACGAGATCATGTCCGGGACACCTGAATTGAGCCCTTTTCTCACTCCCTTGCTCATATCCTCTTGCCCCAAGGTTTCTGCAGGCAGACACCTGATATGCCAAGAGGTGCCTGCACCAAGAGGATGGCTCAAATCCTGACCCAACTCCTGGCTCTGTGTTTCAATCCCTGACTCAAAATACATTGTCTTTCCTCCAAATGAAGAACAACCCCTGATGGAGTGGGGGGATCTGAGCATGTCTCCCTCTCCCCTCACTTGCCCCCAGCACTTGATTCTATCTGCTGCCTTTCAGTGAGACTTCCTGGTGGTCAGGTGATCACCCTGAATGACCAGTAGTCTGCTTGACTCCCAACTGTCTCAGAACCCAGGACATTCTAAACCAACTGCCCACATGACAGTTGCCCAAAGAACTAGCTTCGTCTTCAACTGACCAAACTTGGATGATGAGCAGTTCATTAACTAGGAGAGGGGTCTGCCAGGCTGGACTTTTGTGGCTTAGTGGATGAAATCTACACACCTCCAGTGTCTCCCTATCTGACCCACCCTCTGAGCAGCCACTAACGAGGGCATGGCTGAGAGCAGGAAGTAGCTACACTGGCCCTTGAGTAGACACCTTCCCTGCTCATTCCTTCCTTTCCAACACCCAGTGTCTTTTGTACAAACTACAGTCATTCTTCTTGAATCTAATTACTGATTTTATTCCCATGCCACCTTCAATGGAGTAGTTAGTAGTAGTTGTGGCCCTACCATGTTGTTTGGTCAGATGCCCATTTCAATGTGGCTGAACCACTGTGGGCACAGTCAGCAGAACAGTGGACAGCCAGCAGATTTTCTTAAGCACAAATAGTTATATTGTGAATCCCGTGTTTGAATCCCTTATGATCTTTTTCTTTTTATAACCTGAGCCACAATCCTAGAAAACATACTGAAAATAGAACTGTTGATATACAGCTGAGAGAAGACCCTGGGAGCATATTCATTCATTCCTATGCTGCACTTCTATTCTATGAGCAAAGAGGGGTATTATGATCTATGATGGGGCTGTGATTTTATGAGGATGAGACAATGTAGAAAGGCAGCACAGCACAGGGATGGAGAGAGAGAGAGCATGAGAGCTGGTGTCTGGTGGCTGATATCAACTCATGCTAGAAGACACATGTACCAGGGAAAGTTACTTAACCCCTTTGTCCTTGGTTCCCTGTTCTGCGGCATGAGGCCTATTTACTAGTATTCCCTTGTGAAGCTTAACATAAGACAATCCAGATAGCACCTGAAGAAAATGACTGGTACTTCCTAAGTGCTATATAATTGTTCCAATATTAAATGTCTGCCAGAATAAGCAAGAAATATAGGAGTGGCTGCCTCCAGAGAGGAAACTCGAATGGATACAGGACAGGGGAGGGTGCAAGGTGACATTTCAGCCTTCACATGGGCATGATGCTTTACAGCTCAGGGAGAGTATCTGTCATCATTTCCTGTCATCCCCCATCATCCTCATGGGTTATGCAGGGTAGGTGCTGTGACCCCTGTTTTGTGATTCATGGCTCTAAATTCTAGAGATTTTAAATGATTTGCCTGGAGTCACAAGGCTGATGACAGATCTGAGATAGGAAAGTAGTTGTTTCCTTGGAGACAGAGATCCCTGAACAATCCCCACCCCCTCCCCTGAGTCCTCCAGATTATGCATTGGACTTCTGAACCAAGGGCTCCCCTCCCTCCATTCCCCAAATTTTCCTGTCCCAAAGTTGCTGCCAGGACATAGAAGGTGCTGGAGCCAAGAGAAGGGCACATGCCTCCACCCAAACATTTCAATCTCTGCCTCAAAAGCTATGATATTTTCCTGAAAGGAAGTCCCTTAACAGGTCAGGGGGAAAATCCCTCCTCCTCCCACATCATCATACATCAGCTGCCTCAAGGCAGACCGACGGTCTGACCAGTGGTCTTCTTGACTCTTATGTGGCCCAGAGCCCAGGATTTTCCAAGCCAACTTGCACAATAATTCCTCTCTAATGAATCAGCTTGGCCTTCAAGACCCAACCCTGGATGAACCACTAATTAATGAGGAAAGTGACCTGATGGACTGGTGCTTTGCTGGT
Source organism: Ailuropoda melanoleuca (assembly GCF_002007445.2). Lineage (NCBI taxonomy): Eukaryota > Metazoa > Chordata > Mammalia > Carnivora > Ursidae > Ailuropoda > Ailuropoda melanoleuca. Next base: position 11,157 of record NW_023195770.1, read on the forward strand.
TTAATAGATGAAGCTGACATGTCCTCCACTGTCTTCTGACCACTGATCTGAGCAATAGTCTGAGCAGGCAGAGCCTACACTCCCTCTGAGGATGCACTTTCCCACTCCCCAAACTCTGAAGTCTCTACAGACTCCTTACCCTTCTCTAGACCTTGCAGTTGCAGGGAGAAAGTTTCTTCCGTCTGTCACCAAATGTTCATTCCACCAACCCAATGGCATTGTCCCTTCTCACCACTGTCCCAGGCAGCACCCAAACACCCAGTAATCGTGTTCGCATCAACCAATGGAAATCACTCCATGAAATCCAAGTTTCATTCCTTTATAAAAAATCTGTGGATTTATAGACCGCTGTTTGGTTTTGGATCTTGACATCTATATTCAGAAGAGTTAACCTGTGATTTCCCTTTACTGTGATGTCTATTGCTAGGTGGCATCAAAATTCTCCTGATCTGATGAAAGCAGTGTAGGTGTGTTCCCTGTGCATATGTTCTCTGGAAGAGGATGTCGGAGAGTGGCATCATTTCTAAAACACTTTGTATAAATCAGAGGAAACTATCTGTGCCTGAAGTTTGTTTTGCAGAAAAAAATAGTTTTACATTTGTTTTTTAATTGATGTTTACTTTACATATTGTAAAGTCCCCAAACCTTAAGTGTCTAGCTTTATGGTTTCCTGTAATATAAATGCATCTGTTCCCAACACCAATTTGACATACAGAACATCTCCAGGACCCTGGCAGCCTCCTATAGAAGGAGTTAAGAATAATATCTAACTTATTAGGTTACATGAATAAAATCATCTACTCCATGTATAGTCTAGGCACAATGATTACACATATTTAGCTCAAAAATAGTGTGGCAGCATCCTTGGAAGGTAGTTAAGTTGCCTGTATGTATTATTACCACCGCCCTATTTTCTCTTTTGTGGCCACATGCATTAGCAATCACCCCCGTTTTTGGTTGGTTTTCCTGAAGTGCCAACAAGTAAGTTAGGGAAGAAATGGAGAATATGTGCACTCGTTTGCTTTACCATTTTCATCCCAAGCACCCTGCATTCACATTTCCTCTTCCTGTTCTTCTTTGCCCCAATTTACTTTGTCTTTTCCTTCTTTTGAGTCCATTACAAAAAAATTTGTTAACAACTGAAAGGAAGACAAAAATCAGGCATAACCAGAGCCACCCAGGGAAGGTAACCATTAAGTGGAGGATGCTGAGAACAGATCCAGAATTCCTGGGGCCCCTCCAGCAGGGACCCTTCTGACTCCCAGCCCAGCTCCTGGCTGGGGCCATTCAGGGCTGCTCAGCAGGGTTCTGTATTACAGACCCAGGGTAAGGGGCCAGAGCAACACTAAGAATGTGAATGAGGTAGGCTGCAGGGAGGTTTTACGGACATTGATCCAAGGACCTTAAGTGCCTGTATGAGACCACATACTACAGGATGAGAATTATAAAAAGAG
>NW_023195771.1:0-601 GCF_002007445.2 Ailuropoda melanoleuca
TTTCCTTCCCTTTTTGAACACGAAAATCCCTTTCCTTCTAGCTTCATTGCAGAGTATATAATTCTGCATACGATGTTTTATTCTTTTATAGAAAATATTTTTTTTTCCTGATCGCTTTTAGCCAGGTCTTGAATTTTCACTGTGATTTATCTGTGTAGGAGTTCATTTTTATTTGTACTGCTCCTAACTGGTTGCATACTTCATGTTCTATCCAAACAAACCTGTACCAGATTCTTCATTCAAAGAAAATACCTTCTTGTGTTCTTTCCTTCTAGAATGGCTCCTATGTGTATTGGACCTTCTTATTTTATCTTATGTAACCTTTAGTGTTTATTTCTATCTCCTTATCTCTCAGTGCTACATGGTGCACACTCTGCTGTAATCTACATTCCAGTTCATTAATTTCCTTTCAATTATGTTTAATCTGTTGCATAATCNTGTTGCATAATCGTCCCATTAAGTTTTTATTTCCGTGGATACATGTTTTGTAATATCTAGAAATACTGTTTGGTTCTTTAAAAACTTCTTGAGGGGTTTGGGAAGATGGCGGAGGAGTAGGGGACCCCTTTTTCAGCCGGTCCCCTGAGTTGAGCTGGATAGG
>NW_023195772.1:0-1605 GCF_002007445.2 Ailuropoda melanoleuca
ATTCAGTTTTGAATCTGATCTTTTTCTTGGACTCACTTAGGATGAGCACATTTTCTGAAGGCAAAGCATAAGGGAATAAACTGTGGGGACCGGGTCATCCTCCACGGTGGAGAAGCTCAAACACTCACAAAAGCTGAGAACATAAGGGTGCTGAGCACATGGTGAGTGCTTAAAACACCAGCTGCTTGACTGAAGTGGGCCCGGAGTGGGTCTTTCCCGATCAGTCCTTCTGGGATTTGTGGTTACCTGGCTCTAGCCCATATGCAGAGTGAAGAATGGCGACCATGCAAATGCTTGCATCGTGGGAAGAGGGCTAATCGAGGTGCCTTTGTGTGTACAGTGAAATAACACTCTACATTGGTCTTGGCGTTTTGCATTTATATGGGCGCATTCAAGACCTCACGCCACACCAGCATAGCGTGTAACTAGAAGGGGAACAAACACATTTTTTCCTGTATGACAGAGCCATCGCTAAAGGGTGCCATGGAGGCTGGGTCACATTGATCTCAGCTAGTCTTTATTTTACCATCTGGCTCCTTTTCTAGGGCTCCCTCAAAAGGGATACCCCTAACTAACCCATCAGGGCCTTCTCTCCCATACATCCGTCCATGTAGAAACAACAAAGGAAGTCAATTGTGCTGATTTTCTGTGTAAGGCCCCATACCAGGCTTGTTAGCAGAAGCCTCCTCCTTCACCCAGCCTGGATGGCCTCCCCTGCGCAGTCAGGAGTCTTCATTTAAGTCCCTTTTAATGAGAGGAGCCGCTGGAACTCAATAGGCCCAACCTTCCTCTTAAAGGGCCTGAGCCCCACCCTCCCACCACAGCTCCTTCCAACAGCATTCCTAATAAGACTCGGTAATGTTTCCTATGATACTCATTCAGCGCCNGGCCCAACCTTCCTCTTAAAGGGCCTGAGCCCCACCCTCCCACCACAGCTCCTTCCAACAGCATTCCTAATAAGACTCGGTAATGTTTCCTATGATACTCATTCAGCGCCTCTACATTTTCATTTTTCAACCAATGGTGCTATTTTTCAGAATAAGTGTTACGTTAAACTTGTCCAGTTGAAAGAGGCCCGTATCACATACTGCTTTCCCAAATTAGCTTGTAGAATGAAGGCTACACATTAACAGACCAGTTTCTATACATAATATATACTAGTGAAGGCTTGGTGGCTCACAGATGAATACTGGCAACCCCTTCACCAGTTCGAGTTTATTCCATAGTAGTTCTGATCTACATATTATTTCATTGGGTTAAACCTGTTCACTGAAAAGGTGTGTTCAGTAGTCAAAGGAAGAAGAACAGTGTCTAACAGCTACTTCAGTCTCCAATTATTTCAGTGATTTATTTGGGACCAAAGAAGCCCCTTAATCTAGGAATACTTAAGTAATGCACGGGGGAGCTGTAGCTTGCTGAATCTCAGTGGTGGCTCTTTTGATTTGAGATCCAGGCGTGTTCCCAGACCTGCTTGTGGACATCACCAGGAAGTCTATTCTGTGCTAGTCTCTTTGTGCTTGTCTCCAACTGACAGTGCTCTTCAAACACAGTGGCATGTTCAAACATATATATAGCAGAGTGTGCTCTGATTGGTGACTGGTGCAA
>NW_023195773.1:0-3227 GCF_002007445.2 Ailuropoda melanoleuca
CGTCATCACTCACTGATGGATGATAACTCGTCATGCTCTTCTTTAAATGCAGAGGTAGGAGGTAAACAAAGTCACGGGAGGAGGTGTTCTATGCTGAGTGAGACCTGCTTGGTCATGTCTCACCTGCCTGAGCCGTGGGGTCCACTGTGCCAGGTGAGCAGAGCACCGCAGGCTGTGGGGTACTGCCAGTATCTCCAGTTCACAGATGGAGAAACTGAGGCCCAGAGACATTAGAGGACTTACCTACGGTGACCCCACCTGTGAGGTGCAACCCTAGTCCTCACACTCAGCCACTCTGCTGCACGCCCTGCTGAAACACACTCAGCCAACACTCATGACCCTTGGGGTGCCCAGCCCCGATCCTAAGGGTTGCTGAGAGTCCCCTGGACAAAGGCCGGAAAGCAGGGAGAGAACAAGAACAGGCTGGCTTTCTCAGGCGAGGGCCCAACATGGTTGAACCTTGATCCCCAGGGATGCACATTTGAATGGGTGTCCTGACATCTCTGGGATGTGCTCCTGGGGGCCCTAGAGAACCTTCAGCCCAGGCCAGGATGACACTCAGACCTGTGGTCAGGATCTGGCTGAAGCCCATCTGCCCACCTGGCTGAGCGCTCTTCTCCAAGGCCCTACTGCACAGACGGCTTTGTACTTGAACCTTCTGATTGTTTCGCCACCAACTCGGGGGCTCAAGAATACGCGGATTTGGCTCAGGACACTGCTAATATTTGAACTGTGAGGTTATGTGCATGGATTTCCAGGGGACTGAGCACGGAGGAGAGACTTGTTGACAGAGCAAACGCAGCACCCACGGAGAAGCAGGCCAGGCTGGGGGCTCTGGGGTACACGCAAGCCAGGCGCCCATGCAAGGGAAGCCCTCGCCGGCCTGTGCACTCACTCATTCATCTGTTAGACACTATGTCCCAGTGCCAGGCGCTGTTGTAGGCCCTGGGGATAATGCAGCAAACATATCTAGACCCCATGAAGTTCCACTCCGTGGACAGGCAGACACAGACAAATGACTAGACAGAGAGTATTCCAGATGGTAACACATGGCAACAGGGAAGAGTGAGACGGTCAAGGGGGTGGGAAGTGCTGGATGGCTGGGCCGGGCTGGTCGTGTGGTGCAGAATCAGGGAACGCCTCTATGCTGGGGATGTCTGAGCAGACTCAGGAAGGAAGAGGAGGGGGGAGAACAGGCCGGGTGTTGCAGGTAGCTGGGGTGGCAGGGGTGAAGGTCCCCAGGGTGGGCATGCCTAGAGCAGTCACAGAGAAGCCTGGAGTCCAGACAGCAGGTGGGGCTGCATGGACGAGGGCCCTGTGGACACGGCGAAGGTGTGGGCTATGGTCCAGAGCTGCTGTCTGGTGACTTCTGAGCAGAGGAGTGACATGAGCTGATGGCCGCCACATTACAAAGACTGTGGGGCCAAAGGTGGAGGCTGCAGGTATCGTGGTAATCCAGAGAAACATGACAGCGCAGTGATCCAGAGCGACGCAAGTCCTGCAGGTGGCGGGAAGGGGCGAAGCGCTGTGAAGGCAGAGCCGGCGGGTGTGCGGGTGTGTGGAGGGCCGATAGGTGATGGGGAGGTCAAGGATGATGCCCAGTTTCTGGCTGAATGACTGAAGGATTAGAGTTGCCACTTCACGACTCAGTGTCCACTGTGAAGGGAGGGAGCGTATTAGGCGGTGGGGGCAGGGACCCCGTGGGCACCATGTTAGCCTGGATACATAAGCGTCTAGTGCGAAGGCTGAGTACACATGTAGGTTTCTGAATCTAGATTTCAGGGGTGAAACCCAGGCCCTCAGTATGGGCTTGGGAGTCATCAGCTTACATACGACACTGAAAACCACAAGTCTGAGTGAGCTCACCCAGGAAGCGTGTGTAGACAGAGAGGAGGTCCAGAAAGGCACTCTAATATCTATAAGTCAAGAATAATTTGGTGAAACAAGCCAAGGCAACTAAGAAGGGTGGCCAGCAAGGCAGGAGGACAACCAGGCAGGTGTTTCAAGAATGAGGGCGGTGCCAGTTGGGTGGAGCCCTGCAGACAAGGAGAGATCAGGAGGGAGTCGAGCCCTGAGTCTATGATACACAGGCCGCCAGTGACCCATGGATGGGAGCCGTTGCAGGGCTGTGAGCTGTCTGAAGAGGCATCTGGATGTGGGTTGAGAACGGATGCGAGGGGCAAGCGTGGGGGCGTGTGTACCAGGTGGGAGGCGGGTCCCAGCACAGGAAGATGGTGGCTCAGTCCCAGGCACTGATGGGAGTGAAGAACCAACAGGATTTACTGACATGGGGGGAAGAGGGGAGCACAGGGCGGGGGGGAACGGGAGTCGGGGATGGCTCCAAGGTGCCTGGCCTGGGTCTCTAGAAGGATGGGTTGCCAGTGCCTAAGCCGGGAAGGCTGAAGCTGAGCGGGTTTGGGGAGGGGGACATCAGCAGGACATATGACATGGGAGACATTACTATTACACAGCCACATGCAGACGTGTGGTAAGCAGCGGGATGCCCATATGTGAGGTTCTGGAGAGGTCCGAGTGGGGGTTAAAAATCTTGGAGGCAACAGTATGGAGATGGCATTCCAGGTCGTGGGGCAGGAGATGANTGGCATTCCAGGTCGTGGGGCAGGAGATGAAGAGGAAGTGGGTGTCAATGAGCAGGAAGAAGACCAGGAAGTGGGCTCTGGGCACTCACTGTACCAATCATTGTAGGGGAGGGAAGGTCTTGAAAAGAGCAACCTGAGGGGTGGGAGGAAGGCCAGGAAGGTGGTGTCCTGGAGACCACATCAGAGCAGCTGATCAAGAGAAGTGATCCATGGCCTCAGCCAAGGCTCCCAGGACTGGCTTAGAAACAACAAAGAGCAACGAGGGGTTTGGGGGTTGGGGCAGGAGGAAGGGCCTAGGTCTTCAGATCTAAAGCATGGCAAAAAGCTGGCTTGATTCTAGGACAATCGTTCACTTATTCAACTGTATTTGTTGAGCCCCCAAACGGGCCAAGATTCTCTCTCGTAACTAATCATAGACCAATGAGATCAGCTCCTATCAAGGATGGCCATGGCCTTCTGAATCACCAACCAAAAAAAGGTCCCTTTCCAGTCAGTGTTGCTCCAGGTCTTTAATTTAATCTGATTCTAATTTCTTAAAGGCCAGTGATTCCCATAAAGACAGTGAGCTGCCTCAGTTGACCAGAACACTGACGCCAAGCACAGTGGAGGCGTGCCTGCCCGAGGAAC
>NW_023195774.1:0-785 GCF_002007445.2 Ailuropoda melanoleuca
AGAAGAAGTTAAAAAATTCATGGAAACAAATGAAAATGAAAACACAATTCTTCAAAACTTTTGGGATTCAGCAAAGGTGGTCCTAAGAGGAAAGTATATTACACTACAAGCCTTTCTCAAGAAACAAGAAAGCTCTCAAATACATAACCTAACCCTGCACCTAAAGAAGCTGCAGAAAGAACACCAAATAAAGCCTAAACCCAGCAGTAGAAGAGAAATAATAAAGATCAGAGCAGAAATCAACAAAATAGAAACCAAAAGAACAGTAGAACAGACCAATGAAACTAGGAGCTGGTTCTCTGAAAGAATTAATAAGATTGATAAACCCCTGGCCAGACTTATCAAAAAGAAAAGAGAAAGGACCCAAATAAATAAAATCATGAATGAAAGAGGAGAGATCACAATCAACACCAAAGAAATACAAACAATTACAAGAACATATTATGAGCAACTATATGCCAACAATTTAGACAATCTGGAAGAAATGGATGCATTCTTAGAGACTATAAACTACCAAAACTAACCAGGAAGAAATAGAAAATCTGAACAGACCCATAACCAGCAAGGAAATTGAAGCAGTAATCAAAAATTTCCCAAAAAACAAGAGCCCAGGGCCCGATGGCTTCCCAGGGGAATTCTACCAAACATTTAAAGAAGAATTACTACCTCTTCTTCTGAAACTGTTCCAAAAAATAGAAATGGAAGGAAAACTTCCAAACTCAAGGACAGCATTACCTTGATCCCAAAGCTAGACAAAGACCCCTCCAAAAAGGAGAATTACAGAC
>NW_023195775.1:0-632 GCF_002007445.2 Ailuropoda melanoleuca
ACCAAAGCTGAAAGCATCACAATTCTGGACTTCACGCTGTATTACAAAGTTGTAGTCACGAAGACAGTATGGTACTGGTACAAAAACGGACACATATATCAATGGGACAGAATACAGACCCCAGAAATGAACGCACACTATATGGTCAACTAATCTTCAACAAAGCAGGAAAGAATATCCAATGGAAAAAAGCCCATCTCTTCAACAAATGGTGTTGGAAAAATTGGACAGCCACATGCAGAAGAATGAAACTGGACCACTTTCCTACACCATACACAAAAAATAAATTCAAAATGGATTATAGACCTAAATGTGAGACAGGGATCCATGAAAATCCTAGAGGAGAACACAGGCAGCAACCTCTTTGACCATGGTCCCAGCAACTTCTTACTGACACGTCTCTAGAGGCAAGGGAAACAAAAGCAAAAATGAACTATTGGGACTTCATCAAGATAAAAAGCTTCTGCACAGCAACGGAAACAACCAACAAAACTNTGGAAACAACCAACAAAACTAAAAGGCAACCAATGGAATGGGAGAAGATATTTGCAAATGACATATTGGATAAAGGGCTAGTATCTATAAAGAACTTATCAAACATCCCAAAATTTAAAAATCCGGTTAAGAAATGG
>NW_023195776.1:0-943 GCF_002007445.2 Ailuropoda melanoleuca
ACTTCAGAATTTTCACCACCTTCACAGGTGGAATAAACTCAGCATCTTGCTCCTACACTTCTTTTCTTAATCTCCTCCAGCATCACTGCATTTTAATTCCTCCGAGCTGGACTAAATGCAGAGGATTTGACAAATTCCTTTATGAAGCAGTCACCTGAGCCAGGGTACAGTTCCTTCTGTCCAGGATACAGGGTTGTGCTATCAGGGTGCACGTAGCAATTGTACCATCTTTTGACCAGGTTAATCTACTACCTGAACAGTTCTACTTAGAAGTCGTTCCTTCTGCTATTGATCTTGTGTTTTTTTTAAATGACTCAGAGATTTTGTTCTTCACTAAAGTTTGTATATGGCAGCTGTAAGGGTAGGTGACAGTTTCTACAGCCTTCTGTCCTCCAAACATCTAGATAGCTAAATGAAGCGTCCTAGCATGAAGGACTCCTTGTATTAAGACATGTACATGTTTGGAATCACAGGTTTATCATTCGGAATCACTCATTTATGTTCATCATGCAGCCTATCTAAACTTCATTTTCCTGTGAATGTTCTACTTTCTGAAGATAAGAGTCACACATGAGTCATTCTCCATGTATCCACACTCCACTCACTGCCTCCTCACACCTTCATCCATTCCAAAGGGGCATGGATGAAAACCACAACTACCTAAGGATTAACAGGTACACCCCTTCCCAGCAGTCCTTCCATTCACCTGTGGCTGCCATGCTTGGTCATTCAACAGAAGAATGAAAGAGCAGTCAATCTGGGCAGTTGTGACATATCAGCAAAACGGCACATAATTTATATNAGGCACATAATTTATATTCCCCATGTTCCATAGTCACTTGTATACTGCTTCTATCTGATTCCTTTATAGCAGCATCACAAGCAAGCCCTTTGTTTTTCTGAAAGTTGTACAACGAATTTATATTTGTGGAAAGATAACCAC
>NW_023195777.1:0-874 GCF_002007445.2 Ailuropoda melanoleuca
TATCTATTATTGGAAGATGGAGCGGCTCCAGGTATTTCTGAAATAACACAGTTTAATTTAATTACATGGCTTGAGGAGGCATGCTGCAATTGGAAATCTTTTCTTGTGTTTTCAAGGCTTTTTTTTTTTTCTAAGCCAACTGTGCTCGGTTTCTGCCAAATACTCACTTGGTTTATAACGACGAGTCGACAGCAAGAAAGTTCATTCCTAAGGAGACAATCATTATTTCTAACGTTCTCAATACCCAAGTTGTCAGGCCCCACATTTCCTTTCACTTTCCAGCAGTCCAGGCGGCCGGCTCTGGATCAAAGGGAACAAATCCATTTCTTTCCTGAATATTCACCAGTTAGAACTCCATGAATCCTGGCGCCAGACTGTCGGGGTCCCAGCTCCGGGGCCTCACCCCTCACAATGCAGAGAAAGGACACCCCTCAGACTGAAAGCGCTCTTGAAACAGCTTGGCTTTATCCAACACCATCCACAGAAGAAGGAGAAAACCGTCAGGTTGGCCCTTCGGAAACCTGACCTCTTTGAACCTAAAAGAGAGGAATGTGGGGAATGGTGAAAAGACTCCTGGTTGGCTTCTAGGCAGACCTCTGGGCTAGAGATCAATCAGAAGATAGGGGGGACTTGAATCAGGAGAGGCAGCCAGGTTTCGAGTAAAACTCAGAGCAAGTGGTTGGAACAGAAAGGAAACAATGCAGCTTGTACAGGGAACTGGCCCAGAAAAATCACCCACTGGAACACACACACTTAAAATAAAAAAGCAATTTGTTTCTTAGAGTTTGGCCCCAAATTTGCAGGCAAATTTTCAAAATAAATCAAATCACCAAATGGGAAGCATGAGAAGACCCGAACACAATGCCCAACAAGG
>NW_023195778.1:0-675 GCF_002007445.2 Ailuropoda melanoleuca
GCATTTAGGCCATTCACATTGAGAGTGATTATTGAGGGATATAATTTTCATGATGTCATGTTGCCTGTGAAGTCTTTGTTTCTATAGATTGTAAATTTCTGTTCTGTATCACTCTTGGAGTCTTTTTGCCTTTATATAACCCCCTTAATATTTCTTGTATGGCTGGCTTGGTGGTCACATATTCTTTCAGTTTCTGCCAGTCTTGGAAGGTCCTTGTCTCTCCATCAATTCTGAATGACAGCCTTGCTNGATAAAGGATCTTGGCTGCATGTTTTTCTCAGTTAGAGCTCTGAAAATACCTTGCCAACTTTTCCTGGCTTGCCAGGTCTCTGTAGATAGGTCTGACATTATTCTGATGTTCCCCCCTCTGTACGTGAGGATTCTCTGCCCCCTGGCCACTTTCAAGATTGTATCCTTGGATCTAATATTTCTGAATTGCACTATGGTGTGAAGTGGTGTAGGTCTGTTCTCATTGATCTTGGTTGGGGTCCTCTCTGCCTCTTGGACACAACTGCTTGTTTCCTTTGCCAGATTAGGGAAGTTCTCAGCTACAATATCTCTTTCATACCTCTCTCTTTCTCCACCCCCTCGGAGATGCCGATATTTCTGACATTGGAATGTTTCATTGAGTCAGTAATCTCCCGTAATCTACATTCTTGAGATTGGATTTTTTTT
>NW_023195779.1:0-1345 GCF_002007445.2 Ailuropoda melanoleuca
TACATGCCAGTCTGCTGGAAGTGTTCCAGGTTTATTTTCTCTTTTGGCCTTTAGAACATTTAGTATTTAGAATCATGCTCGTAACCCACATATGATTTTTTTCGCTTGGTTTGTATCCGTCCCACTGCGCCTGCCTACTTGTACACACATTCTTGCATGTGCTTCTGTAATCTAGTCGAAATGGTTGTGTTGTACTTGTTCTAGCAGAGATGATGGAACCGGTGATGTGAATTCTTTTGGAATATAAAGCAGCATTCTTAATGCCTGTGACATAGCTTATATATAATTTCGAATGACTTTGATCAGAGCTTTAAGATCAGATTTGCTGTTTCATCATGTCCTAACCCATAGAGCAGTTCCAGAGTAGACAGCTGACTTTGTGGGGGCGCCAGTTCCGAAGGACCCGGGCGGAGATCTCGCCAGCAGGAGAGCAGGGACATCTACTCCGGCAGTCGTCAAAACCAGAGTAACTATTCTGAAGCTAAAAGTATTTCTGATTCCAAGCAGAGCGCCTTGCTCACTAAGACAGCCCCAGACAGCACAAGCTCGGCTGGGCTCCAGGTTCATCCTGGTCTGGCTGCGGTGATTCCTCATTTATAGACAGAGGGGCCTCTTAATAGGACCTCTTTCCTCTATTGACAGTTGTGATTTGGAGAGNGGCGGGTCTTCTCCTCTGGTGCTCTGTAGCGTTACCACCGTCAGGTACTTCATCGATCAGACAGTTCGGGAAGCTACTTTTTAAATCAAAATGATTTCCTGTTGACTCAGACAAATGGCAAAAGTGTCATTTCACTCACATTCAGGTTGTAAAATTTTCTCAGATAATTTTGTCTAATTACAATTGACAGTGGTTCCTACTTTACTTTAAAATATACTACACTGGGGCGCCTGGGTGGCTCAGTCAGTGAAGCATCTGCCTTTGGCTCAGGTCACGATCTCAGGGTCCTGGGATCGAGTCCCGTGTCGGGCTCCCTGCTTAGCGGAGAGTCTTCTTCTCCCTCTGCCTGCCACTCCACCTGCTTGTGCTCTCTCTCTCTCTGTCTCATATAAATACAATCTTAAAATATACTCTCCTATATAAGTATTTATGGATCTCCTTTTACAAAAATCGTAGAAACAGCCTCAAGGTGATTTTNGAAAATTGTAGAAACAGCCTCAAGGTGATTTTATTTGATTCTGTCACTTAGTGCACTGAGTATTGTTTGAAATAAGTAAACCCTAGGTTTTCACACATGCAAGTCTTGCTATTTAAAAAGCAAACTTTAATATCACAGTTTTTTTTTAGAGTGTTACTTTATAATTTCTACTAACTGTCCAGTTTGTCCCATTCCCAATCAAGCTGTTA
>NW_023195780.1:0-168 GCF_002007445.2 Ailuropoda melanoleuca
TTGATCCCCAAACCAGGCAAAGACCCCCTCAAAAAGGAGAATTACAGACCGATTTCCCTAATGAATACAGACGCCAAAATCCTTAACAAGATCCTTGCTAATAGAATCCAAAAGTACATTAAAAGGATTATCCATCATGACCAAGTGGGATTCATACCTGGGATGCAA
>NW_023195780.1:442-600 GCF_002007445.2 Ailuropoda melanoleuca
AGGATGCCCACTCTCGCCACTATTATTCAACATAGTACTAGAAGTCCTTGCAACTGCAATCAGACGACAAAAAGGGATCAAAGACAACCAAATCAGCAAAGAAGAAGTCAAAATGTCTCTCTTCGCAGATGACGTGATACTCTATATGGAAAACCCAA
>NW_023195780.1:800-1036 GCF_002007445.2 Ailuropoda melanoleuca
TAACTTAACCAGAGACGTAAAGGATCTATATTCTAGAAACTATAAATCACTCTTGAAAGACATTGAGGAAGACACAAAAAGATGGAAAAATACTCCATGATCATGAATAGGAAGAATTAACATAGTTAAAATGTCCATGCTACCCAGAGCAATCTACATTTTCTGTGCTATCCCGATCAAAATACTGAGGACATTTTTCAGAGAACTGGAACAAATAGTCCTTAAATTTGTATGGA
>NW_023195781.1:0-1316 GCF_002007445.2 Ailuropoda melanoleuca
AGGGGGAGTGGGAGAGGAAGAAGCAGGCTCCTAGCAGAGAAGCCTGATGTGGGGCTCAATCCCAGAACACCAGGATCATGCCCTGAGCCGAAGGCAGACGCTTAACAACTGCGCCACCCAGGAGCCCCTTCAAGATAGATTTTGACAACTATTGACTGCTCAAATTTTTCTTCATAATTTATAACTATAATAAATTTGCTTGTGGCTCCATTGTTGTACGTTCATGCATCGAGCTTGAATGTGAAAAGCTGGCGACTAATCAAAATGCAATGCCTGAGTGTATCAGGTGAACTTCTGTGTTTTAGGCTGAGGAGACAGATGACCCAAGGACACTTCTTAGGAGTTCCAATAAGAACACAGGCTGTTTCATGACTTTGAAAAGTCAATTTCATAACTGTCTTTCCAACACTCATTTCCACTGGCTTTCTTTCTGCTTTGCCCCTCTTCTCTCCTTCCCATTCCCTGTTTTCTTAAATCGGTTTTTAAAATGTGCATCATTTGAAAGGAATCCACAGTTCAGGTAAAGAATGTGGCCCCTGGTGAAAAGTGGGGTCAGGGTTGATAGAATTTGTAGCTAAAACGTGCCAACATCCTGAAAGGGATCTGGGCACTCACAGTGATGATTCTCAAACTGAATGTAGGCCACCAAGGACCTGAGGAGCACCAGTTAATTAAAATAAAACCAATTCTGCCAGGAATTTAATGAAGATGTAGAGAGGCTTGCTCATAGTCGGCTGAGGTGAAAACTTAGAAGTTCTTAGATTAAAAGGTGGAGGGAGCAGCAGATTAAGGAAGCCAGTTTGTGTTAATTGAGGGATGACTACACCAGCCACAAAGGCTGCTGCCTTTCTCAGTCTCACCCCACTGGAAGCATTCTCTCATGGTGGCAGTAAGCAATAGCTGTGGAGCTCAGGGTGCATGTAGGTGAACATTTTACAGTGTAGAGAGGATTTGATTTTGTGGTCCTGAGGGGTGATCCTCTGCTGGTACTGCTAAAGAAAGAACCACAGAGTTTTCTGACAAAAGATTAAATAATTCTGCTCTTGTTAGTACTCTGGGCAGGCTCCAAACCTCTTGTTCCAGAGGTCACTCTGTGCCCTGGATGCCTGGAGTGACTCCCAACTGCTCCCTGCAGCCCATTTCTTCCCAGAATGCACTGAAAAGTGCAGAGCTAATCACTACACCCATCTGTGTGAAGCCTTCTGGGACTCTCCACTGTTCTAAGGGTCAAATTCCCTAGCAGGGTCCACAAGTTTCATCTGGTGAGACACTCATCTTTTCTTTTTACATCCCAGAACCATAAGCCCCTCTTCTCC
>NW_023195782.1:0-1177 GCF_002007445.2 Ailuropoda melanoleuca
CTTGGTATTTATCCGAAGGATACAAACTTAGTGATTTGAAGGGGCACATGCACCTCAATGTTTACAGCAACAATGTCCATAATAGGCAACATATGGAAAGAGCCCAGATGTCCATCCACAGATGAGTGGATAAAGAAGATTTGGTATATATACACAGTGCAATATTACTCAGCCATTAAAGAATAAAATCTTGCCACTTGCAAGGATGTGGAAGGAGCTAGTGTTATTATGCTAAGCAAAATAAGCCAGAGAAAGACAAATTTCATATGATTTCATTCATATGTGGAATTTAAGAAACAAAACTGATGAACATAGGGGAAAGGAAGGAAAAATAAAGTAAGATGAAACAGAGAGGGAGGGAAACCATAAGAAATTTGGTTATAGAACAGAAACTAAGGGTTGCTGGAGGGCTGTGGGTGGCGGGATGGGATAATTGGGTGATGGTCATTAAGGAGGGCACTTGATGCAATGAGTCCTAGGCATTATTTGCAACTGATGAATCACTAAATTCTACCTCTGAAACTAATAATACATTATGTGTTAATTAAATTGAATTAAAATAAGAAATTACAGAAATAACAGCAGAAAAAAGTTCTCTTCAATAGACAAAGAGTTAGAGAAAGGTAGCCAGAGGGAGAGAGAAATGAGATGGACTTAAAGAGTAAAATGATCAATAACCTCAGTTGTCCTGAGAGACTGCGAGGAAGGAAAGCTTCCTTGGTGCTGGTGGCATCCAGTCCTGGTTACATCCCATTTATACCCACCCAAAATAATGAAAGCTAAATTAAATTTGTCCACAACACAAGGTAGTGACATCTTTATGGTGTGAAACACCTTACAGAATGAACATCACAAGAGAAAAAATGAGTAAAAGAATAAACCAAAATTTCACAAAATTTGGGCATTTTTATTACCAGATAGCAGATAGCAGAAGACTTGTTTTTCCTGTGCCTATTCAAATATAAATTAGATTGCCAAGGACTCAGGAATAAAAGAATTTGAAAAAGTCTTTTAATGTGGAGAGAAGCAGTATCTAAAGTTTTAGATTTATCTCACATAAAGAGATGTGGGACAACTGTGCTTATGGAAGGTAAAGGTGATTCATGGTCAAACATAACAAGAAGAATCCCTTCCAAGTGATGGCATTTCTATTTCAGGAATAGATCCAATAATAAAG
>NW_023195783.1:0-639 GCF_002007445.2 Ailuropoda melanoleuca
CGTGACCCCAGCAGAGCCCACGTTCTTCTGTGCACCGGCAAAAATCACACCAAACTGAGAAACAGAAGACAGGCTGTTGGAGATACACGTGGTCATTTTTCTACCACGCGGTCCAATTTCACCACCTCTTTCCAAAGTACGAAGAGCGGATTCTATTCCAATGCTGCTCGAATGCATTCCGTTCCCTACCGGAACTCCATCTGGNATCTGGGACAGCAAATCAACCCTCCCGAGTTCTGAGAGCTGCAGGTTACGTATGTGTCCGGTCCTTCTGACCAGTAAGGGGCTAGCCCAGGCCCATCACTACGAAGATCTTATACATGTCATCTTCGCTCTGTATACCTCCTTTCTACATCCAAAGCGGTATTTAAAATGAACCTGCTGGGGCGCCGGGGGTGGGGGGCTCAGTCGGTCAAGCCTCTGCCTTCAGCTCATGTCATGATCCTTGCGTCCTGGGATCGAGTCGCATGGGGGCTCCCTGCTCAGGGGGGAGCCTGCTTCTCCCTCTGCCTCTCCCCTTCCCTCTGCTTATGCCTGCTGGTGCTCTCTCAAATAAATAAATAAAATTTTAAAAATAAATAAATAAAAATAAAATGAAATGAGGTTGCTAACTGTTCTTGGTACCCAAAAGAAACAATT
>NW_023195784.1:0-560 GCF_002007445.2 Ailuropoda melanoleuca
GCATATTCAAGCTGAAGATAATTTAATAAAGTGACTATTTAAAAAGCAGTTAGGAAAAATGATAACAACAAAAACAAACAACAACAAAGGGCTAGTAACACCAAGGAACCACTAACACCAAACCCCCCTGCCCCCAATCCAGAATGGACAAGAGGAGGGAGTAGATACTAGAATTCAGAGAGAGTGGCCAGAAGATTAATTCTTGATAGGAGTTGTGGCCTTTGGTCGAGGGACTTAACCAAACATAGCAGGGAATGCAGCTGGGGAATAAAACCCCAGGCTTACACCCTTCTCTTACTTCCCCTCACTATCTAAATCTGAGTGGAAGAGTCTGTCAGAATGTAAGAAATCCCCGATGCAATTCTCACAGATCAGCATCCCAGGTCACTAAACAAGTAAGAAGAATGGAGAATGGCACNCATCCCAGGTCACTAAACAAGTAAGAAGAATGGAGAATGGCACTGATTTTCAAAAAGCACATTAGCCATTCAGTCTTTGAATTTTATTCTTCATTATATAAACAATGTTGCAGTAAGCATTCTTGTTTATGTATACAATGT
>NW_023195785.1:0-750 GCF_002007445.2 Ailuropoda melanoleuca
TTTCTTTCTTTCTTTTTCTTTCTTTCTTTCTTTCTTTCTTTCTTTCTTTCTTTCTTTCTTTCTTTCTTCCTCCCTCCCTTTCTTTCTTTCTTTCTTTCTTTCTTTCTTTCTTTCTTTCTTTCCATTCTTCCTTTCTTTCTTGATTTTATTTATTTATTTGACACAGAGAGAGAGACAGCTAGCAAGAGAGGGAACACAAGCAGGGGGAGTGGGAGAGGAAGAAGCAGGCTNCAGGCTCCCAGTGGAGGAGCCTGATGTGGGGCTCGATCCCAGGACTCCGGGATCACGCCCTGAGCCGAAGGTAGACGCTTAACGACTGAGCCACCCAGGCGCCCCTACACGATTGTTTCTTGAACATGCAGGTGTTAGAGGCGCTGACCCCCTACACAGTTGAAAATCCACATCTAAATTTGACTCCCCCAAAACTTTACTTACAGCCTACTGACGACCAGAAGACGTCCTGATAACAAAGTCAGTGAATGCATATTTTGCATGTTACATGTGTTAAGACTGTATCCTTATAATAAAGATAGGGAAAAGAAAGCATCATTAAGAAAATCATAAGGAAGAGAAAATACTGTACTGTGTTTATCGGAAAAGATCCACATATAAGCGCAACCCCACAGGTCAAACCCTCGTTGTTACATGGTCAGCTGTATACATAAATTCGGTTTTTTTTTTGTTGTTGTTTTAAGAGGGCCGTGAGAGCTGCAGGCTTTGCTGTCAGACACTGCAGTCAAATTTTGATTT
>NW_023195786.1:0-3399 GCF_002007445.2 Ailuropoda melanoleuca
GTCTTTTTGATCTGAAATATTTCAAAAGATTTGCTAAACTAATTAGGCATATTTAATATGTAAATTACATAAGACATATTATCAAATAAATACTAAGTCTTTTTCAAATTATACTTGTAAGATAATGACACACGTAAAGTCCATATGGCTTCAGCAAAAATGGCCCCTCATTGCCAGACTTTTGCCATCCTAGTCCTTGTGACCTGGCAACAGTCTGCTTCTGAAAAAAAAAATTAATATGAACAAATAGTGGTTGTAAATTCAATCAACAAGGCGATAGGAAGCCCAAGACGGCAGCTTGTTTCTTCCCAGCTCCCTGACAAAACCAGTTTTACATTCCTTCATCCACCACGGTACATTTAAGATAACTCAAATTATGAATAAACACTGGTATAGAGACGCCTGTAACATTTTAACACTTGGAAGTGGCCTTCATCACTGCCACTTAGTTTGGGTTATCAGTATGTTCTTGTTATTGTATGTGCATTTTCTGGATGGGTTCAACCCTTTTCTTGCCACAAGGCTGATGACCTCAAAACTGTTAAAAAAGACTGTATTCCCCAGTGAGAGGGTACTTTCCACTCTCCCTAGTGATCAAGGCGCCCAGTTCACAAGACGAATCATAGGAGCCTCCAAAGACTTCTTAAAATTCCATCCCTATGCAACCTTCTACTGATTCCATAGTGTCTCACGCTAGCATGACCAGCTACTGGCAGCCTCTAATGTTTTATGCTCAAGCCTGTCATCAAAGGGTTTTAGATCCTAATTCAAAGTAACTTTCCGGTCACAGTCTACATCCTGGTAACTTGGTATTATAAAACGTCATCAGAGGAAGGCAGCCTTCACGCCATTAAAAGGGACCTTACCACATGATGCTAACCATTGACACGGATGCAAAACCAGAAGATGCTAGAGACTTCCAAACCAAATTAATGAGGAAGAGAAGTAGCTGACGTTGAGGTGAACTGCTTCCATGCCAGACACCCAATCAAGACCACACTCTACCTGAACACGTAATACTTCCTCCTTCTTTTCCTTTTCTTTACTCCAACATGGGCCTAGAAGGATGGCGCCCTCATCTGTGTCTCACAGGACATTGCTAAGGGGGGCAGGGGAGGGAGGAGTGTAATCTGTTTTATATTTGGCTAGGAAAAAAATCTGTGCCTCTAACTTTTCACAAGCCAAATAAGACATGTCATTGGTTGACTCCCCAAAATTTACATTGTTGAGTTAAAAAGGATCTATCAGGAGGCTTTCTCAATTCAGAATTTATTCCTTTGGGCAGGTCCCTATTTCCCTGGTTAGGGATAACCACCAAGCAAGTGATCAGGAAAATAACCTCTGTGATACTCACAGGTCAAACAAAGTCAAAACATCATGGCCTGTGGATGGCACGCAGAGGATCAGTAACCTATGGGAACTTCAGAACGGTATCTGAGAGTGACACTAAGGCCTTGACATTTGATCACATCTCTCATTTAAGCTTAGAGTCTGATGAAAAGGGGGGAATTGTTTAAAAAAAAAAAAAAGTCCCAAATGGTGTCACTTAGACCAAGTTCTCCAACCAGTGCTCAATACATAATCTAATTGCAGCTTCAACACCCCCCCCCCAAAATGTAGTCTTAACCAGTCAGCCAGGAATTTTTCAATCCATGCCAAATAGGTCCGCCACATAGGCCCTCTCCGCCCCTGCCCCCCCCCAAGAAAGATGAGGTCCTCTGCATAAGATCATCAGCACCTTGTTTTTCAGTCTAAAAAGCTGCCTCACCTACAACAATCCCTTTCTTTTGCTAATAACTTTCATGCCCCCACCCTCCTTCTATGAAAACCTTCCATTTTTGTACAATTCCTTGGAGTGCCTCTTTACTTACTAGTTGGGGTGCTGCTAGATTCATGAATCATTTAATAAAACCAACTGATGTTCCAATTTAGTTGGGTGAATTTTGTTAACAGGTATAATTGACAAATAAAATTGTAACGTATTTAAAGTATACAATGTGATGACTTAATATACATATATACTGTGAAATACATGTATACACATACGCCATCAAGTTAGTGGGATCCACCACATCATATACTTACCCTTTGTTGGGCGGGAGGCAAGAGGAATAGAAACATTTAAGTTCTCCTCTCTTAGCAAATTGCAATTACACAATACCGTGCTATCAATTAGTCATCAAGTTATACTTTAGATTCTCAGACCTTATTCACCTTATAACTGAAAGTTTGTACCCTTTTACCACCTCTCCCTATTTTGCCCCTCCCCAGCTATGGGGTTATTTTTAAAGACTCAACTGAAATGATCTCTAGTGAACAGAGGTCAAAATTCAAGGGTTTCTAATATTTACTTGTGAGATACAAATCTCTACTGTTCAGGGACAGAATATTAATATAATGGACAAAAAGCCTAAGAATTCATGAAAAAGAAAGTTAGTTATCAAATCTTAACACATCAGGTCTTACCTTTTCAAAAGTTTTTTTATTCCTCTAACCTTCTAATAACATGTTTCCCTTTCTCTTTGTAGCTCCTGTTTTGGAATGTGGGCAAAGAAACCAAATGCAAAAAAAGCAGGGGGGGTGGCGCCTGGGTGGCTCAGTCGTTAAGCGGCTGCCTTTGGCTCAGGGCGTGATCCCAGAGTCCTGGGATGGAGCCCCATATCAGGCTCCCCCGCTGGGAGCCTGCTTCTTCCTCTCCCACTCCCCCTGCCTGTGTTCCCTCTCTCGCTGGCTGTCTCTCTCTGTCAAATAAATAAATAAAATCTTTTAAAAAAAAAAAAAAAGAAAAGAAGAGAAACCAAATGCACTTATTTCCACTGAATTATGATTTTTCAGAACTACCAAATGACATTTTTTTTTCTTTTTCAGCTTAAAAAGTTATGTTATTACATACAAAAGGAGTTTTCTGATTACTGTATTTAGATGTAAGATACAAGTCTGCACATTTCTTGGTTCCGTTTGGTTTTGGATTGGGCATGCACTGGTAATCACAGCACTGGACCATTCAGCATATTACCAGAGTTCTCACCTAACTCAGCCTGCACCCGTCACCCTGGGATAACATTTTTCTCATGGCATCTCATAGCTTCCCCTGATGACCACTGAACAAACAGTACACACAAAAGGATTCTATGCCATACCATCTTTTGTTCAGCTTATTTCCTAAGTGAGAGTGACAGGACCCACATCAAATGATCTAAGTTGTACAAAAAGTTCTATCGCATATGGGCCGTAATAGCTGGAAAAAGNACATATGGGCTGTAATAGCTGGAAAAAGGAATCACTTAACCTCTTCAATGGTAAAACTCACCCTGCCTTCCTAACAGGATTAACTGCATCAAATAAAAATAAAAGGTGTTGGGACGCCTGGGTGGCACAGCGGTTAAACGTCTGCCTTCG
>NW_023195787.1:0-575 GCF_002007445.2 Ailuropoda melanoleuca
ATATCAGCACAGCGAAATTTCTGCACAAAAGTAAGAAGATGGACATGAGGCTGCTGTCAGGGTAAGTTTCCGAGTGTCTCATTTGTCAGAGAGGCAAGGAAAGCTGTTAATTCATGATAAATTCATTAAACTGGATCTACTGCAGAGGTTGAAAAATGTGCCCAGGAAATGTCCAGAAAAAAATAAACTCATTTAAGACTATTGGCTTCTGCCCTCAGTTTTGNTGGCTTCTGCCCTCAGTTTTGTCCTCTCATGCTTATGTTTTATAATTTGAATGTCATCAAAAATTTTGTGGAAATTTGTTTCTCTCTTATTATAGAAGTATCAAAAAAAGTCCTTTCCTGAAAAAAAGTTGTCGACACTTGGTTTATCAGATAATAGGCAAGGAGACTAGAGAAGATTCGTTAAGGGTGAACACAAAATCAGATGTAGAAATAAGCCCAAATACGTGATCAACTATAATAAATGTAAATGGCTAAACTGCTCTGTCCAGAGGACTGGATTTATTTTAACTGCTGCTGATTAGAAATATACCTAGAATAAACCTCAAGGAAAATTAAAAGTGAAGAAAGAAA
>NW_023195788.1:0-1174 GCF_002007445.2 Ailuropoda melanoleuca
TGACTGCAGGTCTCACAGCCTGAGAGCCAGGGACTGCTATTCTTAGATCAGGCTGTGGAAGTACAACCTGCCCCATGTATTCCATATATTTCCTGGAATTTCCGTTTGTTTGAATTCAGCTTCTTCATACTGTTAAGTAATGCATTATATTAAGCTTCTGCTCTGTCTGATACACAAACAGGCTCCCCCTTGTCAAATTTCATACATTCCTAATGTTTTCCTAAACTTGGATCACAAACGCTTGAAATTTCTGTATCTTACATGGGGCAAGTTGGATTTCTTAAAAATAATTTCATTTCAAATGATTTATGTCATGCCACGTAAATTCTCTCTAGATTTCCCAAAAAGACTAAGCATGGCCTACATTCTTCATATGGAAGAAACTACATTTGGCCCTAAACCCTTCACATAAATGTATTGTAAATGAAAATACAAAACCCTAGTTTTCACTTTGAGTCTGTCAGTCTTTTTAAATCACTATCCTCATTCCTCTTCCTGTTGATGTGGACTCTAAGTTGTTCCTTTTAAGTCTCAGGCTCCTGACAGGGATGCTCAGGCTAGGAAAGCCTGGACACCCCCTGCACCCTGTGCTTGTGGACATTCCCACAAATGCTTCCCTGACCAGAGCCTCTGCTGTGGGTTCTTACTGTGACTGCAAGACAGGCCTCAGCAGCACCCATCAGGGAACTTTAATCCTATCAGGTCCTGGAGGGCACTTGGGATCCCAAAGGCCATTTGGGGAGGTCTCAGAAGGGAGAAGGCATTGAGAGGGACAGAGAGCAAGCACTGGTGAGGGATCAGCCTTTATTGGGGTCCATGGCCAAAGTGTTTTGGAATTTGTGGGTTCACCCTTTATAGGACAGTTTTATATGTGTGGAAATTGGGTGCTGAAAGGAAAGCCGGTCACTCACGTGTCAGTGTGTAGTTACCCAGAGCTGTCTGAAGAGGTACTTCATGGCTGAGGCAGCCCGAGGGCTGGATCTGGTAATTGTGTCTCAACTGACAATGTGTTTCCTCGACTTGATGGTCTTTCAGATGCATGCCTCAGGGTCAATAGCTTCATATCAGGCTCTTACATTACAATCAAAAAGCTTAGTTCAGAAGCTTACTCCATAAATATGCTCCTATATTTCCTAACTGGGTCCTGATTTTATTCTGCGATTCCGCTCATGTC
>NW_023195789.1:0-1337 GCF_002007445.2 Ailuropoda melanoleuca
ACACAACATTTCATTAAGTACAACAAATTCAAAGTTTGGGAATACTCTCGGTTATCAGATACTTTGAAGACTGGTTCTGTATATGACAAAGTGATTTAATTCTTAATTTCGGAGAAAAGAGGTAGATACGTGTGATTCAAAATTTAAGAACAATAAAAGCCTCTTTTGTCTCTCTCCATCTCCTTTCGTTGTCTTCTTCCCTCCCCTTCCTTTTCTCCCCACACCCAACACCACATCATAGAAGTTCTCAGATTTTTGGAATAGAGATAATGAATAGCATCGTAATATAAACTTACTGTACTGTATGGTGAGAATGTACTTGGCTCCCAGAAAATGACTGACTTTCCTCAGTGTCTGAACACTGAAGAAGCTATTTCTTCAGCCAGAGCTACTAGTTTTGTGAGCTGTGTGATCAGTGTTTACAACTCATGTGAATATGTTTGCAGCAGAGGAAGAAGAATGTTGCTAACAGAAAGCGAAAGTCCTGAATCTGGTGAATCTTTACAGCTACTGCTGTGGCATAGTTCCTGGCAGCTCATTAATTCTTAAGATAATTCAATTTCATCAATTCAGTTTCTCAAGTTCATAAATTTTCCAAAGAAAAATGACATCACCCTCTTGGAGATCTATCTGAGTCTGGCACTCTCAAAAAAAAGGAGTGGCGAATATGAGAAATGTGGCAACTATGAACAGTATTCACTNGATCCCATAACGCCAGGATCACGCCCTGAGCTGAAGACAGACGCTCAACCGCTGTGCCACCCAGGCGCCCCAGCTCATTAATTCTTAAGATAATTCAATTTCATCAATTCAGTATCTCAAGTTCATAAATTTTCCAGAGAAAAATGACATCACCCTCTTCGAGATCTATCTGAGTCTGGCATTCTCAAAAATAAAGGAGTGGTGAGTATGAGAAATGTGGCAACTATGAACAGTATTCACTCAAGACTTCTAGTTTTCCCTCCAGACATATGCCAGGATTGCACTTTCCTATCCCTTTGAGTTAAACGTGGCCCCATACATGGCTTTGTTCAGGAACACGTGAGGAGAAGAAACGCATGTCACTTTTGGGTGGAAGGGTTGAAAGTCTGTGTGCAGTTTTCACGTTCCTGTTTATCTTTCCTCAGCAACCATGAAAGCATAGAAGTGAAACTTCCCCAATCCTGCAGTCATGAATAAGAGCGACATGGAATAGTGTAGCTCTACCATGGACATAGAGTGCAAGTTAAAAAATTAATACTCCTTTGTTATTATAGCCACAGATAAGTTAAAGTTGTGTTTTCCAAACTATTCCAGTCATATTCATAAAGAACTTGATACCTAGAAGTAGAATGCTG
>NW_023195790.1:0-1640 GCF_002007445.2 Ailuropoda melanoleuca
ATACACAAAAATAAACTCCAAATGGATGAAAGACCTCAATGTGAGACAGGAATCCATCAAAATTCTAGTGGTGATGGGTATTTTAAACATTCCTCATGTGGTTTGGGTGCCTCCATGCTATAGAATCAGGCACCAATTGGTCAGATCAGACTTGCTCTGGCGCCCTCGTTAGTCTCCTATTCTCTGCCTTGACTTCAGCTGATACTCTGTTGAAATTTTTCCCTTCAAATCTTGACCCAAATCCTATTTTTCCATCATAACTTAATTTCTATTTCTTCCATTATTAGATATGTGTCTTGATTATCTCCTCCTCTGCCTGCACAGATTGTGGAAAATAATGACCCCTATTATTTCATTGGTACCAATTATATCTAGGTATAATCAAACATTTAGCTTTTTCTCTATTTGAAGATCTCAACAAAACTATGGGGGCTGCATTATTTCAAATTTTAGTATAAGGAAATTGAATCTGAAAATGTTGTGGTAACTTGCTGATGTTNAGGAAATTGAATCTGAAAATGTTGTGGTAACTTGCTGATGTTGAAAGGATTACTGGATAAGCTTTACATCCCTCCTGGATCTATGAAGCTTCCATATCTGTGATTTTTACAGTCTGACTAGCAGACATTCATTTGCTTAAGCTTATCTACTTCCCTCCACTCTGTGTTCTCTTTTACCCCTTATTCTCTAAACTGTCCTGGGCCTTCACTTGGATATCTATCTTACTCTGGTTTTTAGTAGGATATAAAGAGTATTTCTTTTTTCTCCAAATGTGTTGCTTGTTTATGGAGAATAGATTTGGTATTTAACCATCTATGTTATCTTAAATCCTGAACATAGAGCAGAACAAAAGTCTATAATAGGTCCTCGATATTTGTTAAATGCAGAAAGAATGAAGCAACTATGACATATGTGCTTTGTTCAAGGAATATCCCCAGCTTTAATTCTAACTAGAAATAAACAAAACTTGAGGATGACTGGGAAGTGGTGGAGGAAGGAAAGGCTACGTGGGGTTGAGGGGCTCATGTTGTAGTGATTGTGAAGGCAGAAGACTTATCTTCTGTTGTAGTAACTGGTACCTAAAGATTCCTTCCGCCCAGGGAACAGCTCATACTTACTAGCTCATTTCTATCCATGCTGAGAGGGTGGTTTAAAACCATGACATTTAGGTATACACTCCATTATCCATCCTGTCTGTCAATTCAGTCATCTATACATCCAATTCCACTCAATCATTCATCCATTAACTCATCAGTGCTCTCTTTTATCTAATTATTCAAAATATTATGAATCTACTTTGTGCAAGGCCTCCTCCTTGCCATAGATTGGCCAAACAACCTTCCTAATGTTTGTTGAACTGTTGTGTGAATATACTTATTTGCCTTGCTTTTCCAGTCATACATTTCTAGCATTCAGAGCTGAGTTCTTGCATTGGTTAATTTTTTTCATACCCAGCTAGAAACCTCAGATGCTATTTCTTCATAAGTCCTCTTTCTTGGTATGGTAACTCCTTACAGTATTCTTGCCCTGTCACCAGAATTTTGAATTGACTCTGAGTTTCCCAGCTTTCATCTTGGGAATTTCAGCACAATGTCACGTTGTTCTTGCTCAGAGAACTCATCAGAACAGATTCTATTCCC
>NW_023195791.1:0-585 GCF_002007445.2 Ailuropoda melanoleuca
CCAAATACGGCTCGTATGTAAATAAGCCCAATCACAGTATATGCCAAATGAACTCTGATAGAATCTAGCAACGTATTTCTTCGAAGAAAAAAATGTTTGGATTTTGTGAAAAGGAACTGAAATTAATGTAATGTGTTGGGTTAAAAGATAAGATCAGTCACTCTAGTTCTTTCCTTGTTATAGTTACTTGTGATAATTGATTTATTTCCCAGTATTTGAAGCAAAGGGTAAATAATGCTATTTGTATCCTCTTGTCTCAGAGAAATTCAAAGTATAAAATACTTTGCACTTGNGAAATTCAAAGTATAAAATACTTTGCACTTGTGGAAGTGAAGATATTACATAATTTAAAAGCACAATGTATTTGTCATAGGATAGAAAAGTAGCTGCTCCTCACAAATTTTTGCTTATTTCTACCGTTTTTATAATCATAGCACTATTTAAAAAAAATTTGTATATATAATTCAGGTAGGTCATAAGAAAGGATAACTTCTCTCAATTATGATAATATATACTCTGCAGTATCCCATAGGTTTTGGACCGTTGTGTATTCATTCTCGTTGGTCTCCATAAATTGTTTAATTT
>NW_023195792.1:0-9409 GCF_002007445.2 Ailuropoda melanoleuca
ACACACACACACACACACACACACACACACACACACACACAGGTTTCAGAATATTGAAGTGGGAATCATAATACATGTAGGGAAGAAATGTATATTAATCAGAAACAAACTATTGAGTGTCTCTCTTTGGGATCAATGTAAGTGTATATAAGACTTAGTAGTTGCCTATACTANACTTTGGTTCTCCAACACTTTTGTTAATTCTGTATTTCAGTACTCCTTGAAAACATTTTTTTCAACTTAAACTGGGCATAGATAGCTTCTGTTTCTTAAAAATACAAAAAGCCCCATTAGTAAAAACAGTGGCAACGACAACAACAAAACCAAACAATAACATCAAAGATACTTACCCATCAGTCAAGACAAAAGGACAGGTGGAAAACAGGTTTCAAAAAGACAAATGTTGCTAAAGATTACCAAATAATTTTAATACCATGAAACACCAGTCTAATAATGATATATGGAGGAAACCACAGAAAAAAATTGGGGACTCTCGTTCATAAATATTGCAAAGAAAGCAAATAGAAATAACAGTCCATTAATTTTACTTAGCTCAAAATATGTATATATTTCCCTTTTGCCAGGCACAGTGCTTAGGTGCTTACTGATGTCAGATCTTATATAATGGTCTTAACAACCATATGAGGTTAATGCTAGCATCATTCTAAAATGAACAAATGAAGGGTGCCTGGCTGGCTCAGTTGGTGGAGCATGTGATTCTTGTTCTCAAGGTTGTGAATGCAAGCCCCACATTGGATGTAGAAATTACTTAAAAATAAAATCTTAAAAAAAATAAATAAAATGAACAAATGATTATCTGATAGCTACGTGGCTTTATTATAGCCAATTAGGTGATAATGGAGTGAAGAGCATTATTTTGAGCATATCTCTGAATCTAAATTTTTTTTAAATTTCAGAAACCACCAAAAATGAGATATTTTGCCACAATGACTAATGTGGCAGACCGGATGCGTTGATTATCTGAATAATTGTCTCCCTGTATCCTTTCAAAAAAACTACTTTTCAGCAACTTTCATCTAAAGATGAAGTTTATTTCTTACCCTTTACGAGGCTAAACTTATATTTCATTTTGATCCATAAAATATGGCAAAAATGGCACTGTATTATCATTTTAGTTAAGTCATTAGTCATTTTGGTCATTGGTCTTGACCAAACCTAGAGACATTACATGTAAATATCCTCCCTTGTATCGCTGAGACCACCATTTGAATACACTTGGAATGGTCTCCTTGTCCTTGAGACAAGCCATTTAGTTAAGGCAACACTAAAACAGCTAGACTATCCCCTCAGCAGCCCTCCAGCTAACAACAAGCATACAAGTGAGCCCAGCCTAGATCAGCCAATTTCAGCCTGAACCAGACTGCATAGCCAAGTCACAGATTCATGAGAGATAATAAATGGCGATTGTTTCAAGCCTCTAAGTTTTGGAGTAATCTGTTACAGAGTAATAGTTAATTAATACAAACATTAATATTTAGCATTCATAAATGTTTTAAAATGTTATTATATTCCTATGAGATCATCAAAACAAGTATATGGCTTTTGTAATCTGAATGTTATGAATTAAACACCTTGAGTTTTGATATTCTGTGGAAAATATCTATACTTCCATCATTTTATGATTAATCAAAACTAATTTAAATAACTAAACTCGTTTAGAGAATTAAGATATTTTTATATTTCCAAGAATTATGTTAAAAATCTATATAATATAAGTTTCCTTGGATTGGGATCAAAGGAAGAAAAATACATTCAGTCTATCCAACAAGAGAAATATTAGTAATTGGTAATATTTATTAAATGCTTAGTCTGCACCAGACTCTGTGCTAAGAACTTAGCCTTCATTCTCATTTTTAACCCTGAGTGACACTCAATCTGTACTTTCTACAGAGAATCCATACATCCTCAGGGTCTAGTCTGATTAAGGATAAACCCACAGAGCATGACCTGTCACACCTCATCAGAGTCAGTTTGCAGACTGCCAATTCCCAGAGCTGTGCTGGGAATTGGCAGCAGCAGCTGCAACACCTAGGAGACAGAACTTCAGAGAGCATCTAGGAGTAGAGGCAGCAGAATAAAATTTCCACACTAACTTGTGCGTGGAACAAGGAGTATGGGGTCTGGGGTCCATTGGAGGGGTTCCCAATTTTCCTAAAAGCCTGAAGAACCAGCTATGGGAAGATGTTCAAGTGAGGCTTCTTTCTAGGTCTCAGGAAGCTGAACTATTGCTTAATGAGGTCCCAAGCTAAAACATTGGCTACTAGAGGAAGAAGTTGTCCCAAAACAGAAGGAAGAGCCCTTTTTATCCTCTGTTTGTGTATTCTTGCTTACCTTCTTCAGAATCATCTGGGAAATATGTTTAAAAATGCAGGTTACTGAGCTCATTTCCTGAAGCTTCATATTTAGTAGATCTGAGGCTGGACTCAAGAATTCATATTTTTAATAAGGACCATCATCAAGCTTTATAGTTAAGCAAGTTTGGAAAACACTACTTAGGTGATGTAGGAGTTAGAACACCTAGTTCTCTGGCACCAGGCTTCAAGGAAGGATGAAACTATGTAGCAGGTTTGCAAGGCTGAAGCAGTACAACCACAGGCAAAACTAGAGAGACTAGAGAGTGGAGATTGTGTGGAACAGGGACAAGTATTCATAGATCAAGAAGAAATGAGAAGCAGCTGGTCACCTACTGTTCTGTGTGGCCTAAGTTAATAGTTCATTCATTCATTCATTCATTCATTCATTCATTCTTCATACAGGGAGTGTTACTGTGCGTCAGGCACAGTTCTGATTTTGCCAAATTAAGAGGTTTTGTTACCAATTACCCTTGTCCTCAAGGATGTCACAGTTTAATAGAAGAAATAGACACATTACCAAATAATTGGAAAACTCATGGCTTTGCTGTTGCGATAGATGCATAAACAAAATGAGATGGAAGTAGAGAAGGGAATTAACTCTATTAACACCTCTAGAGAGGGGTCAGGAAAGACTTTGGTGGGACTTGGTCTTGAAGAATAGATAAGGGTTTATCATAATGCATAGGGTATGAAGGACATTTCAGGCAGAGGAAACAGTATGTGCAAAAGCAGTTGAAAGAATCAGACATTTTGAGTGAAGAGTGTAGAAACACATTGCAGCTAGAAGGCAGAATGCCAGAGGGGAGGGGATATAGAAACCAAGTAGATTGGGGTCAGGTAGTAAAAGTATCTTGTAATTTTATTCTAAGATCCAGAATTCCATGAAAAATCAATTCAGCCATCTAGGCATTTTTTAACGGAGTGTAATTATCAGACTTATTTTTTACATTTAAAGTAATACATATTCCGTATGACCTGGATATATGCTTCAGATTGAATTGTGCCCCCCAAATTTGTATATTGAAGTTCTAATCCCCAATGTGATGGTATTTGGAAGTGAGGCCTTTGGGAGGTAATTAAGTTTAGCGTGACCCATGGTAGGATTAGTGCCCTTATAAGAAGAGAAACACCAGAGCTCCCTTTTTTTCTCTGCTATTGAGGACTCAGCAAGGCAATGACCTATAAGGCATGAAGAGAGTTCTCACCAGGGACTAAATCTGTTAGCATTTGGATGTTGGACATCCTAGCCCCACTGTAGCCTTGGACTATGAGAAATAAATATCTATTGCTTAAGCCATCTATTCTATGTTTTTTTATAGCAGCCTGAGCTAAGACTCTGTACAAGTTTGTTTTTTTTTTTTCTGTGTTTGAAATATGTGCAGAAGGTGGGTGGGGAACCCAAGGAAAAATTAAGAAAATCAAAGAGTTCCCTGACTCTGGAAGTCAGTACTAGAAGGCTATTACATTGCAGCCTACCTGATTATAGGGACATTTAAAAGATGCTACTATTCCCCTACACCTCATCTTGCCAAATCCATGGCTAAACACCATTACATAAATGAGATGCAGATATATGTGAAAAATTAGGATGCCCCAGGATAGGAAATTAGGGAGAATAAAACTGAAGAAAGAAAAAAAAAACATGAATTAAAGCAGAAAAATTTGAAAATAAATAGTGATAAAAATAGGTACTTGCTTAGTTAGCTGATTCACATTATCTCATGGTGACAACCAGGATGGTAGTGAAACACTCATGGTATGTTCATTGTTAATCTTTCTACCATTTGAGGGACTATCTATAAGGGCTATTTCTATTTTTACAGTATTTCTAGTGTCAAGATTCATGAGGTCAGATGTGAAGATGGATTTGTTGGTTAAGCTGTTCTCTCTTAAGGGCAAGAAGCTTAATCATTTTTTTTTGTACTGACCTTGTCTTGTCTGGAGATGAATCAGTGAATCAAGCTAGGAATGGTAAATCATGAATAAGTGATTTATGCTTGTCTTGATCAAATATGATAGATTGCTTGGGTTCCTGACTATTACTGTATATAAAGATTTATATAATATACAAGTGACTGTGGATTGGAGAAAAAAACTGGAAGTTTTCTCCAAGGATATGGTCCTATGTAACACTGTAAATGTTATTCCTAGCGAGCTAGTTCTTGAGAGAATGATGACTGGATATGATTAATCTGATATTATTTTTTTCAAGTAATTAAAATTTTCCTCATTTTCTCATTTCTTTCCCTTTCCAGCCATTGTTTCTTGTTTGTTTTCTTTTTAACCAATCACACCAAAGTCCTATAGGTAATCAGTAATTCAAAATCCATTTAGTAATGGGTCTTTCTTTTTTTTAAGATTTATTTATTTATTTGGGGGGGGG
This sequence comes from Ailuropoda melanoleuca, assembly GCF_002007445.2. Classification (NCBI taxonomy): domain Eukaryota; kingdom Metazoa; phylum Chordata; class Mammalia; order Carnivora; family Ursidae; genus Ailuropoda; species Ailuropoda melanoleuca. Next base: position 4,759 of record NW_023195792.1, read on the forward strand.
AGGGAGCATTGAGTGGGTGGGGAGGGGCAGAGGAAGTGGGAGAATCTCTGAAAGACTCCCCACTGAGCAAAGAGCCAGATGCAGGTCTTGATCTCAAGACCCTGAGATCATAACTTGCACCAAAAATTAATGGGTCTTTCTTATGATCTACCCACTCAAATTTCTGGAAAGATCTTTACAGTCCTTTACCAGCAATGAACGAGGAGGAAATTGACTGTGGTCAGATGCCATTAGAACTAAACTAACTGCTACATGATTGAATTTCATCTGGATAAGCTAACATATGCCATGTATTTCTCTGGTAGAGAAGGGATGGAGACAAGGTGGCAGACCAACAAAGTGAAATTAGTTCAACTTTTCAGGCTAATACCTTTGCCAGACTGTTTTGCGTAGTCTTCCATGAGACTTTTAAAAAAATAAATCAAGAGATGATTCACAAATGATTATTCTATTCAAATTGGCAATGTATTTCACACACAGTGTACTGGAAGCAGAGACTTAGGGTAGAAAATATTTTCTTTTCCTGGAAATTGAAATAACTATAGTTCTTCATAAACATTGTTACATAATGAAAAGCACTGCATGCCATGAAAGTTACTGTCATCATCAAAAAAGAAATCATGGTGATGGTTTGAGTTATGTGCTTGGCAATTTGAGCATCCTACAAAATCATTTTTCTTGGTCTTAAAGAAAATATTCAATGTGAGATAGAAATCCAGCTTCTATGTAATTTTTTTATTCAGTATTATAAGGAATAAAAGAATAAATGTGTTTTTAATGTCTTAATTACACCTTTATGTTTTAACGGGGGATGGATTAATTTGACAAGATGTATTAAATGTATTTAACCTCACTTTATGTAGATCATAGAACACCCTTTGCTCTAATGAATAGTAAGAAATAAAGTTTTGTCATTGTTTTTCAGTCTTTTCTGGGGCTTTATTTATTTTTCCTGATATTCAGATATTTTAAGTTCCATTCTGGATACTTCTGTGGATCTTTGAGAACCATTTCATTTTTGAAGTTCTTAGTCCCTCTAGAATTTTTCTATCAGCATTTCTATCAGCAAAAAAAAACTTTTTTCTATCAGCAAAATCTTCTAAGATTCGAACAACATTTAAGAGACCATCTAAAATAATTAACTGGGTTAGGTAAGCAAAATTTTAAGATGTGGCAAATGTGAACAGATTTTGCAGGTGTAATTCAGGTTCTTGATTGGTTTTACTTTGACTTATTCAAAAGGCAGTTATTCAGTGGGTGTTACCAAATCAAGTGAACTCTTTAAAAGAGAGATTAGTCTTTCCTTGAGTTTGGAAACATTTTCCAGCTGGCCTTAAGAAACAAGCCACCATAAGTTATACAGCTGCAAGAAAGTGAATACTGCCAACAACCATGTGTGCTTGGAAGAGGATTACAAGCCTCAAATAAGACTGAAGACATGAAGGACATCTTATTGCAGCAGTGGACCCAGCTATGTTGTGCCTGGACCACTGATCTACTGTGAGATAATAAATGACTGTTATTTTAAGTTGCAAAAATTTATGGTGATTTGCTTATACCAATGAAAAACTCACACAGGAATATCAGGAGTGTATTAGTCTTGGTTCTTCAGAAAAACAGAACTAATAGGACGTATAGAGAGAAAGAAACAGAGACAGAAAGAGACAGAGACAGAGAGCAAGTAGTTATGGAATCTGAGAAGTCCCAAGGTCTGCAGCCAGAGACTCAGAAGTGCTGATATGTAAGTATAGGTTCGAGTCTGAGTAGGAGAAGACTGATGTCCCAGCTCAACGATAGCTCAATGATGATCAGTCAGAGAGAGCAAATACCCTTTTAGTTTTTTGTTATTATTGTTACTCAGGTCTCCAATTGATTGGATGGAGCCCACTAGCACTAAGGAAGGCAATCTGCTTTCCCCAGTCTATTGATTCAAGAGTTAATTTCATCCAGAAACACCTTCACAGGCACATTCAGCATGAGATTTAACCAAAGATCTGGCACCCAGTGTCCCGGTCAAATTGACATATAAATTAAGCATTGTGAGAGAGAACACACAGATGACTTTACACAGATAATAGCCATTTCCTGTGGATCTGCTTTAAGATAATATCCCATCCATTGGAGAGAATGAATGAACAGTCCCAAGGTTTGTCTACATGTCTAATAGTTCATTCTGTTATTTTTTTATTAATATTTATATTAAATTTCTCTATCCTTAATTTTCCTTACCACTTAACACCCATTTATCCTTTCAAATAAATGAATTATTGAACAACTAATACCATGGGTAAAAGTCTGTAAATCAAACTGGGAGTAGGCACTCAATAGCCTTATTCTTCAAGACATTTGAAGTACTGTATGTATTATTTAATTTAGACAAACTCAAATACTTACTAGGTACAAATAATGTACTGTGTACTTATTAGTAATAAAAAGAAGTACTATACTGAGCCTTTATTACTAAGAAACTCATTATCTAGTGGGAACAGAGCAGACATACATACACTAACACAAGCAGACTAGAACAAAAGTCTTACCATTCTGTGAGATTGGGGGAGAAGAGATCAATTCTGTGGGGGGAAGATGAATTCTAATTGGGTGATTATAGGTTTTAGGGAAGAGGTAGTATTTAAAAAAACAGAAGTACTTAAAAAAACAGAAAGTACTTTGAAATGTGGAGATATAGTGAAATTTATTATATTAATAAACAGCCTAAATGGCCTATATTGGTTGTACACTTATCAAGATAGCAGAGCAGGATAGTAAAATAGCATGGCATTTGAGCTTGAAAGATTTCAGTTTGTATATCAACCAGTTCACTTATGATCAAGCTTATTTATTTATTTATTTATTTATTTATTTATTTATTTATTTTTTAACTTTGCTGAGCCCAAGATTTCTTGACTATAAAGTGGGGATAATAATAAAACCTGTACTCATGCTGTGAAATCAAATGAGATCATGTGATTGGTTCGATTAAGGTAAAACTTTTATTTTCCCAATTACTGCTTCCTACTGTGCTCTGTCAAATTCCCTTCAACAGCTGAATAAGGAGCTTCCTAAGGGACATCTCTGTATGATTCCCTATCTTTTCTTTTGCTTTTATTAAAAAACAAAAAAACAAAAAACCACATCATTACGGTAGAGACTGTTTCAAAGTTTGTAAAATCATAATCTTCTGACTCAAAGCTTATCTCCTCTAGGCAGTACATAGACTTTCAGCTCCAATATCGTGGAGCAGAACGGGAAGGGAGAAAGTTGGGAGAAAGTCCTCCATCTTCCTTTCTTTTTCATCTCATGGTGTTCTTTGTGAGACAAAGCAGATAGAATGATAAATTGATCAATCCATAGCTAGATAATAAGAACTGTTTTCTACAGAATTTTTGTAATTTATAGAAATGTTGTACTCTTTTATTAACATTTTTTTAACTTATAGCATCTTTGCATGCAATTCTTTTTTGTTTTCATAAATATGTGAGTTGGGTGAACTCATATTTATATGAACTCTTATATTTGTATGAACTCTTAACACAGACTTCTGCAGAGAAGCAGGTAGGGGCCAGAGAGATTTTTTCAGACTTCGGGTTCAAGGGTTCCCCAGTCCCTTCTACATCATTAGATTGTTTCCTTCTGATAATATGACATCACTGAGTCTCCCCTCCCTGATTCTTTTTTTTTTAACGATTATTTATTTATTTATTTATTTGAGAGAGAGAAAAAGCCAAGCTAGCAGAAGACAACACAAGTGGGGAGAAGAGGGACAGGCAGGCTCCCCACTGAGCAGGGAGTCCGGACTGACCAGCGGACCTAGGTCTGGATCCTAGGACCCTGGGATGATGACCTCAACCAAAGGCAGATGCTTAAAGCATCTGATAATCAGATAAAGTTCTGATAATCAGAACTAACTTGGTTCAGAGCTTATCCCTTCAGCTCTGTTCTTTTACAATTTTCTCACAGGCTGCCATCAACAAGTGATCCAGAACTTGTCACTATTTTCTGATGTTTTCTGAGCTCTAAGTCCTCTGAGTTCCCTGAACAATCTGCAAGCCTATTCCTTCCTTCCCCAGTGCTTAAACTTACCCACCTCAGCTGAATTCACAGCACTTGTTTTTCAGGATAGGCTTTCCTACTCTTTTTGGGTGTGAAAATTTTCAGGGATTTCTGGGGTCATTTGATTAGACTCTTTGCTGTCCTCCTTTTCCTCACAGTACCATTTAAATTCCTGTATGTGCTTCCTGCCAACCTCTGATTTCCTTCACTTACCTGCAATTTGAAGCTTCTGTTTTCTTCAAGCTTAAATAAACACATAATTCGTGTGTGATTTTCATCTTTCTTTCTTTTTTTCAGAAGAATATGAGACTATTCAAATCTCAGCTGCCACCATATCCTACTGGAAGCATGTGACTTGATTGAATTTTATGACTACAATATCCTCATATAGCTCTCACAACTTTAAATATTTAATAAAACACTCCAGTCCACTTACTTTTGGTAGTTGAAATTCTCTTTTAGACCCTTTGGCCACTAACTTGTACAGACTGTGGTGGGGGTGGGCAGAAGGCAAGTTTGTGGGAATGGAAAAATATGTTGGTGTGGTGGTGTAGACCACCTTGTTCTTTTGAGAATGGGTGCTCTCCACGTGTCCCGACAT
>NW_023195793.1:0-167 GCF_002007445.2 Ailuropoda melanoleuca
TCGTGTCCAAGAGGCAGAGAGGACCCCACCCAAGCTCAACCACGACAAACCTAAGCCACGTCACATCATAGTGCAATTTGAAAATATTAGATCCAAGGATACAGTATTGAAAGCGGCCAGGGCAAAGAAATTTCTCACGTACCAAGGCAAAGGTATCAGAATTATGT
>NW_023195793.1:219-926 GCF_002007445.2 Ailuropoda melanoleuca
ATGAGAGAAAGGGTTGGGGGGGGGCATTTTTAAAGTTCTTTCAGAGAAAAACATGCAGCCAAGGATCCTTTATCCAGCAAGGCTGTCATTCAGAATTGATGGAGAAATAAAGACATTCCATATCGCCAGTCATTAACCAACTTCATAACCACGAAACCAGCCCTACAGAAGATATTAAGGGGGGTTCTATAAAGGCAAAAAGGCCCCATGAGTGATACAGAGCAGAAAGTCACAACTGATACAAACAAAGACTTTACTGGCAACATGGCATCATTAAAATCATATCTCTCAGTATGCAGTCTCAAAGTGAACGGCTTGAATGCTCCCATAAAATGCCACACGGTTGCAGATTGGATAAAAAGACATGACCCATCCATTTGCTGTCTACAAGAGACTCATTATGAACCCCAAGATGCATTCAGACTTAGAGTAAGAGGATGGAGTACCATCTTCCACGCAAAAGGAACTCAAAAGAAAGCTGGAGTAGCAATTATCATATCAGATAGATTGGATTTTAAACTAGAGGCTATAGAGAGATACACAGAAGGGCACTGTATTATTCTTAAAGGATGTATCCAAAAAGTGGATATGACAATTATAAATNAAAATATATATGCCCCCAACAGGGGAGCAGCGAGATACACAAGCCAACTCTTAACCAGAATAAAGAGACACATAGATAAAAACACATTAATAGTAGGGGACCT